>NC_053023.1:345346594-345517866 GCF_003073215.2 Triticum urartu
CCTACTCCCAGAAGGAGTAGGACTCCTCCTGGCGCGCCTCTCCTGGCCGGCCGGCCCCCCTCCCTTGAACCTTTATATACGGAGGCAGGGGCACCCCCTAGAGACACAAGTTGATCCACGTGATCATATTCTTAGCCGTGTGCGGTGCCCCCTTCGACCATAGTCCTCGATAATATTGTAGCGGTGCTTAGGCGAAGCCCTGCGACAGTAGTACATCAAGATCGTCACCACGCCGTCGTGCTGACGGAACTCTTCCCCGACACTTTGCTGGATCAGAGTCCGGGGATCGTCATCGAGCTGAACGTGTGCTAGAACTCGGAGGTGCCGTAGTTTCGGTGCTTGATCGGTCGGGCCATGGAGACGTACGACTACATCAACCAAACGCTTCCGTTGTCGATCTACAAGGGTACGTAGATCACACTCTCCCCCTCTCGTTGCTATGCATCACCATGATCTTGCGTGTGCGTAGGAATTTTTTTGAAATTACTACGAAACCCAACAGTGGCATCCGAGCCTAGGTTTTATATGTTGATGTTATATGCACGAGTAGAACACAAGTGAGTTGTGGGCGATATAAGTCATACTGCTTACCAGCATGTCATACTTTGGTTCGGCGCTATTGTTGGACGAAGCGGCCCGGACTGACATTACACGTACGCTTACGCGAGACCGGTTCTCCCGACGTGCTTTGCACATAGGTGGCTTGTGGGTGACAGTTTCTCCAACTTTAGTTGAACCGAGTGTGGCTACGCCCGGTCCTTGCGAAGGTTAAAACAGCACCAACTTGACAAACTATCGTTGTGGTTTTGATGCGTAGGTAAGATTGGTTCTTGCTTAAGCCCGTAGTAGCCACGTAAAACATGCAACAACAAAGTAGAGGACGTCTAACTTGTTTTTGCAGGGCATGTTGTGATGTGATATGGTCAAGACATGATGCTAAATTTTATTGTATGAGATGATCATGTTTTGTAACCGAGTTATCGGCAACTGGCAGGAGCCATATGGTTGTCGCTTTATTGTATGCAATGCAATCGCGCTGTAATGCTTTACTTTATCACTAAGCGGTAGCGATAGTCGTGGAAGCATAAGATTGGCGAGACGACAATGATGCTATAATGGAGATCAAGGTGTCACGCCGGTGACGATGGTGATCATGACGGTGCTTCGGAGATGGAGATCACAAGCACAAGATGATGATGGCCATATCATATCACTTATATTGATTGCATGTGATGTTTATCTTTTATGCATCTTATCTTGCTTTGATTGACGGTAGCATTATAAGATGATCTCTCACTAAATTATCAAGAAGTGTTCTCCCTGAGTATGCACCATTGCGAAAGTTCTTCGTGCTGAGACACCACATGATGTTCGGGTGTGATAGGCTCTACGTTCAAATACAACGGGTGCAAAACAGTTGCACACGCGGAATAATCAGGTTATACTTGACGAGCCAAGCATATACAGATATGGCCTCGGAACACGGAGACCGAAAGGTCGAGCGTGAATCATATAGTAGATATGATCAACATAGTAATGTTCACCAATGAAACTACTCCATCTCACGTGATGATCGGACATGGTTTAGTTGATTTGGATCACGTAATCACTTAGATTATTAGAGGGATGTCTATCTAAGTGGGAGTTCTTTAAGTAATATGATTAACTGAACCTAAATTTATCATGAACTTAGTACCTGATAGTATCTTGCTTGTTTATGTATGATTGTAGATAAATGGCCCGTGTTGTTGTTCCGTTGAATTTTAATGCGTTCCTTGAGAAAGCAAAGTTGAAAGATGATGGTAGCAATTACACGGACTGGGTCCGTAACTTGAGGATTATCCTCATTGCTGCACAGAAGAATTACGTCCTGGAAGCACCGCTGGGTGCCAGGCCTGCTGCTAGAGCAACACCAGATGTTGTGAACATCTGGCAGAGCAAAGCTGATGATACTCGATAGTTCAGTGTGCCATGCTTTACGGCTTAGAACCGGGACTTCAACGACATTTTGAACGTCATGGAGCATATGAGATGTTCCAGGAGTTGAAGTTAATATTTCAAGCAAATGCCCGGATTGAGAGATATGAAGTCTCCAATAAGTTCTATAGCTGCAAGATGGAGGAGAACAGTTCTGTCAGTGAGCATATACTCAAAATGTCTGGGTATAATAATCACTTGATTCAAATGGGAGTTAATCTTCCAGATGATTGCGTCATTGACAGAATTCTCCAATCACTGCCACCAAGCTACAAGAGCTTTGTGATGAACTATAATATGCAAGGGATGAATAAGACTATTCCCGAGATCTTCGCAATGCTGAAAGTTGCGGAGGTAGAAATCAAAAAGGAGCATCAAGTGTTGATGGTTAACAGGACCACTAGTTTCAAGAAAAAGGGCAAAGGGAAGAAGAAGGGGAGCTTCAAGAAGAACAGCAAGCAAGTTGCTGCTCAAGAGAAGAAACCCAAGTCTGGACCTAATCCTGAAACTGAGTGCTTCTATTGCAAGCAGACTGGTCACTGGAAGCGGAACTGCCCCAAGTATTTGGCGGATAAGAAGGATGGCAAGGTGAACAAAGGTATATGTGATATACATGTTATTGATGTGTACCTTACTAATGCTCGCAGTACCACCTGGGTATTTGATACTGGTTCTGTTGCTAATATTTGCAACTCGAAACAGGGACTACGGATTAAGCGAAGATTGGCTAAGGACGAGGTGACGATGCGCGTGGGAAATGGTTCCAAAGTCGATGTGATCGCAGTCGGCATGCTACCTCTACATCTACCTTCGGGATTAATATTAGACCTAAATAATTGTTATTTGGTGCCAGCGTTAAGCATGAACATTATATCTGGATCTTGTTTGATGCGAGACGGTTATTCATTTAAATCAGAGAATAATGGTTGTTCTATTTATATGAGTAATATCTTTTATGGTCATGCACCCTTGAAGAGTGGTCTATTCTTATTGAATCTCGATAGTAGTAACACACATATTCATAATGTTGAAGCCAAAAGATGCAGAGTTGATAATGATAGTGCAACTTATTTGTGGCACTGCCGTTTAGGTCATGTCGGTGTAAAGCGCATGAAGAAACTCCATACTGATGGACTTTTGGAACCACTTGATTATGAATCACTTGGTACTTGCGAACCGTGCCTCATGGGCAAGATGACTAAAACGCCGTTCTCCGGTACTATGGAGAGAGCAACAGATTTGTTGGAAATCATACATACAGATGTATGTGGTCCGATGAATATTGAGGCTCGTGGCGAATATCGTTATTTTCTCACCTTCACAGATGACTTAAGCAGATATGGGTATATCTACTTAATGAAACATAAATCTGAGACATTTGAAAAGTTCAAAGAATTTCAGAGTGAAGTTGAAAATCATCGTAACAAGAAAATAAAGTTTCTACGATCTGATCGTGGAGGAGAATATTTGAGTTACGAGTTTGGTGTACATTTGAAACAATGCGGAATAGTTTCGCAACTCACGCCACCCGGAACACCACAGTGTAATGGTGTGTCCGAACGTTGTAATTGTACTTTACTAGATATGGTGCGATCTATGATGTCTCTTACTGATTTACCGCAATCGTTTTGGGGTTATGCTTTGGAGACGGTCGCGTTCACGTTAAATAGGGCACCATCAAAATCCGTTGAGACGACGCCTTATGAACTATGGTTTGGCAAGAAACCAAAGTTGTCATTTCTGAAAGTTTGGGGCTGCGATGCTTATGTGAAAAAGCTTCAACCTGATAAGCTTGAACCCAAATTGGAGAAATGTGTCTTCATAGGATATCCAAAGGAGACTATTGGATACACCTTCTATCACAGATCCGAAGGCAAGACTTTTGTTGCTAAGTTCGGAAACTTTCTAGAGAAGGAGTTTCTCTCGAAAGAAGTGAGTGGGAGGAAAGTAGAACTTGACGAGGTAACTGTACCTGCTCCCTTATTGGAAAGTAGTGCATCATAGAAAACTGTTTCTGTGACACCTACACCAATTAGTGAGGAAGCTAATGATAATGATCATGAAACTTCAGAACAAGATACTACTGAACCTCGTAGATCAACCAGAGTAAGATCCGCACCAGAGTGGTACGGTAATCCTGTTCTGGAAGTCATGCTACTAGATCATGATGAACCTACGAACTATGAAGAAGCGATGGTGAGCCCAGATTCCACAAAATGGCTTGAAGCCATGAAATCTGAGATGGGATCCATGTATGAGAACAAAGTGTGGACTTTGGTTGACTTGCCCAATGATCGGCAAGCAATTGAGAATAAATGGATTTTCAAGAAGAAGACTGACACCGACAGTAATATTACTGTCTACAAAGCTCGACTTGCCGCAAAAGGGTTTCGGCAAGTTCAAGGGATTGACTACGATGAGACCTTCTCACCCGTAGCGATGCTTAAGTCTGTCCGAATCATGTTAGCAATTGCCGCATTTTATGATTATGAAATTTGGCAGATGGACGTCAAAACTGCATTCCTGAATGGATTTCTGGAAGAAGAGTTGTATATGATGCAACCGGAAGGTTTTGTCGATCCATAGGGAGCTAACAAAGTGTGCAAGCTCCAGCGATCCATTTATGGACTGGTGCAAGCCTCTCGGAGTTGGAATAAACGCTTTGATAGTGTGATCAAAGCATTTGGTTTTATACAGACTTTTGGAGAAGCCTGTATTTACAAGAAAGTGAGTGGGAGCTCTGTAGCATTTCTGATATTATATGTGGATGAAATATTACTGATTGGAAATGATATAGAATTTCTGGATAGCATAAAGGGATACTTGAATAAGAGTTTTTCAATGAAAGACCTCGGTGAAGCTACTTACATATTAGGCATAAAGATCTATAGAGATAGATCAAGACGTTTAATTGGACTTTCACAAAGCACATACCTTGACAAGATTTTGAAGAAGTTCAAAATGGATCAAGCAAAGAAAGGGTTCTTGCCTGTGTTACAAGGTGTGAAGTTGAGTCGGACTCAATGCCCGACCACTGCAGAAGATAGAGAGAAGATGGAAGATGTTCCCTATGCTTCAGCCATAGGCTCTATCATGTATGCAATGCTGTGTACGAGACCTGATGTGTGCCTTGCTATAAGTCTAGCAGGGAGGTACCAAAGTAATCCAGGAGTGGATCACTGGACAGCGGTCAAGAACATCCTGAAGTACCTGAAAAGGACTAAGGATATGTTTCTCGTATATGGAGGTGACAAAGAGCTCATCGTAAACGGTTACATTGATGCAAGCTTTGACACTGATCCGGACGATTCTAAATCGCAAACCGGATACGTGTTTACATTAAACGGTGGAGCTGTCAGTTGGTGCAGTTCTAAATAGAGCGTCGTGGCGGGATCTACGTGTGAAGCGGATTACATAGCTGCTTCGGAAGCAGCGAATGAAGGAGTCTGGATGAAGGAGTTCATATCCGATCTAGGTGTCATACCTAGTGCATCGGGTCCAATGAAAATCTTTTGTGACAATACTGGTGCAATTGCCTTGGGGAAGGAATCCAGATTTCACAAGAGAACCAAGGACATAAAGAGACGCTTCAATTCCATCCGGGATCTAGTCCAGGTGGGAGACATGGAGATTTGCAAGATACATACGGATCTGAATGTTGCAGACCCGTTGACTAAGCCTCTTCCACGAGCAAAACATGATCAGCACCAAGGCTCCATGGGTGTTAGAATCATTACTGTGTAATCTAGATTATTGACTCTAGTGCAAGTGGGGAGACTGAAGGAAATATGCCCTAGAGGCAATAATAAAGTTATTATTTATTTCCTTATATCATGATAAAATGTTTATTATTCATGCTAGAATTGTATTAACCGGAAACATAATACATGTGTGAATACATAGACAAACAGAGTGTCACTAGTATGCCTCTACTTGACTAGCTCGTTTAATCAAAGATGGTTATGTTTCCTAACCATGGACAAAGAGTTGTCATTTGATTAACAGGATCACATCATTAGATGAATGATCTGATTGACATGACCCATTCCATTAGCTTAGCACCCGATCGTTTAGTATGTTGCTATTGCTTTCTTCATGACTTATACATGTTCCTATGACTATGAGATTATGCAACTCCCGTTTGCCGGAGGAACACTTTGTGTGCTACCAAACGTCACAACGTAACTGGGTGATTATAAAGGAGCTCTACAGGTGTCTCCAAAGGTACATGTTGGGTTGGCGTATTTCGAGATTAGGATTTGTCACTCCGATTGTCGGAGAGGTATCTCTGGGCCCTCTCGGTAATGCACATCACTAAGCCTTGCAAGCATTGTGCAACTAATGAGTTAGTTGCGGGATGATGTATTACAGAACGAGTAAAGAGACTTGCCGGTAACGATATTGAACTAGGTATGGGATACCGACGATAGAATCTCGGGCAAGTAACATACCGATGACAAAGGGAACAACATATGTTGTTATGCGGTCTGACCGATAAAAGATCTTCGTAGAATATGTAGGAGCCAATATGAGCACCCAGGTTCCGCTATTGGTTATTGACCGGAGATGTGTCTCGGTCATGTCTACATTGTTCTCGAACCCATAGGGTCCGCACGCTTAAGGTTACGATGACAGTTATATTATGAGTTTATGCATTTTGATGTACCGAAGGTTGTTCGGAGTCCCGGATGTGATCACGGACATGACGAGGAGTCTCGAAATGATCGAGACATAAAGATTGATATATTGGAAGCCTATGTTTGGATATCGGAAGTGTTCCGGGTGAAATCGGGATTTTACCGGAGTACCGAGAGGTTACCGGAACCCCCCCGGGAGGTATATGGGCCTTAGTGGAAGAAGAGAAAAAGGCAGCCAGGGCTGGGCCGCGCGCCCCTCCCCCCTTGGTCCGAATTGGACAAGGAGAGGGGGCCAGCCCCCCTTCCTCCTCTCTCTCCTCTTCCCCCCTCCATGAATCCTATTCCAACTAGGAAAGGGGGGAGTCCTACTCCTAGAAGGAGTAGGACTCCTCCTGGCGCGCCTCTCCTGGCCGGCCGGCCCCCCTCCCTTGAACCTTTATATACGGAGGCAGGGGCACCCCCTAGAGACACAAGTTGATCCACGTGATCATATTCTTAGCCGTGTGCGGTGCCCCCTTCCACCATAGTCCTCGATAATATTGTAGCGGTGCTTAGGTGAAGCCCTGCGACAGTAGTACATCAAGATCGTCACCACGCCGTCGTGCTGACGGAACTCTTCCCCGACACTTTGCTGGATCAGAGTCCGGGGATCTTCATCGAGCTGAACGTGTGCTAGAACTCGGAGGTGCCGTAGTTTCGGTGCTTGATCGGTCGGGCCGTGGAGACGTACGACTACATCAACCAAACGCTTCCTTTGTCGATCTACAAGGGTACGTAGATCACACTCTCCCCCTCTCGTTGCTATGCATCACCATGATCTTGCGTGTGCGTAGGAAATTTTTTGAAATTACTATGAAACCCAATAGAGACAACCCCAAAGTCTTGTCTTGATGCGGTGTTCAAGTTACTTGAGACTAACAGTTAGACAAGCCCACATAATTCGTTGTCTGAATCAGTTCGACTTCTTCAGTCCCAAGTTCTAGCAGAAAGGCATTCTGCAACTCAACTTCAACTTGAAGTCCTATCTCTAAGAAAGATTGCGGAGAACACCAATGAGAACCTCATCGCTAAACAGCTACACCTGGAAGCTATGACTGACATGCTAGGCCGGTCTTACAGCCTTGCTCAGCAGCTTGCGCAGCAGTTCCCCCGCAAGGCTAACCTTTCTTGAACTATCTTGGAAGTGGTCTCGGTTCAGTATTATTTTGTTACGCTGCAATGGTGCCCAGTTTTTGTGATCTGCTTCTTCGTTGCGCTTTATGATCACTGGTGGCGAACTTCGATGCCCAATGGATGTAATATACCTTAAATCCTTTATTGTATAGTGTAGGTTTATTCCTAGTTACTATGCCATAATTTCTTTATTGTATAGAGTAGGTTTGTTCTTAGTTCCTACTAGTTACTGCCATCATTCGCTATCTGAAAAAAATCAGATGTAGTCGACCGGACCGAAGCATTCGACTCTAACGAGCCAGGTTTTTAGCGGGCCACAATTGGGCCGCCCTGCGCCTTTTTTGGCCCCGAATGATTGGGGCCTTCACACATTGCGCCAGGCCCAAACTTACACCGGCCTTTATTTTAGTTGGGCCTTTTGTCGACCCAGCATTTAGTTTGGCCCAGGTAGCATTAGGCCATTAACAGGCTAAATATTGTATTGGCCTGTTACGGCCGAGATGAAACCACAGGCCTTTAGCAGGCCAAAATGCATGTTGGGCCTCAGTTTTCACTAGTCGTCGACGGGCCTTCAGCAGGCCGAAATGTAGACCGGGCCGGTTTGGGCCTAGTTAGCTCACAAGCCGTTACCAGGCCGAAACATATCTTGGGCCTTAGTTGGCCCACTGATATCATGGGCCTTTAAGAGGCCGAAAGCTTAGCACAGGCATCAACGGGCTGAATTACGCGACAGGCCTTTAACAGGCCCAAAGTCACGTTGGGCTTAACTGTTGCCACCTTTAGCACGGGCCGTTAGTGGGCCCGATGTCCCGTCAGACCATATATGGCCCATGGGCAGCACGGGCCATTCCCAGGCCGAAAGTCACACCGGGCTGAAATGGGCCCATGTCTACATCGGGCCTCTAACAGGCCGAAAGTCACTGGGCTGTAGTTGGGCCCAAATATTCAGCGAACAATTAACGGGCCAGATCTGGCTTCGGGCCACAAATGGGCCCAAATATTGGGCGAACAATTAACGGGCCAGATCTGGCTTCGGGCCGTAAATGGGCCCAAATATTGGGCGAACAATTAACGGGCCAGATCTGGCTTCGGGTCGTAAATGGGCATTTATTAAGCAGGCCATTATTGGGCTGGCCAACTAGTACCTAATTAAGTTCTATGGGCCTTTGACTGGGCCAGCCTTTTTAACCTATATGGGCCTTCGTTGGGCCCAGCCACGTGTCGACGTATCATAGGCAGGTCTACTCCAATGGACGGGCGACATCTGGCCCACTGACGAGCTGACAGGTGTTCCCTTCGGCCAATCTGAATTTTACACGTGGAAATTTCCCATTGGTCAGGGCTGTTAATGGGTTATCGGATCCAAAATCTGACCCGATAGCTTAACGGCGTTCCTTACGGTGGATGCCACGTGTCGGTCACCCTTGACGAAAGCACTTCTGTGACGTGCGATCTATCGTCATGGAACACTTCTACGACAGCACAGGTATGACTATCTTGATTCTGTCATAAAATCGTCATGGATGTACATGCATGACAAAAATGCGACCTACTATGACAAACACGTATCATCACGTAAGTGTATTTTTTTCATAGTGAAGACGACGCCCTGGCGCCAAGGTGTGTGGCTCCACGACGCGACCCACCGCGTCCTGCGCCCGCACGTGAAGAAACAAGCTGTCATGAAGTCCCTCGACCGCAAGAAAATGCTTCGCCGCTCCTCGCACCACTGCGTCGGGACCGGCTGTTGCGGCAAGACCGCGTGCCACCTGTAGTGGCAGGGCGCGGACCCCATCAAGACCAAGCTCCACCCCCAAGGCGGGCCCCGGTGACCACAGTCGGCTGCCGCGCTTTCACCCCTGAGCTGCGTAGCGTCGCCTGGCCGGGCAAGTTCAAGCCGGATCTGCCTCCTCGCTATGACGGCACCGCCGACCCCGCGGAGTTCTTGCAGCTCTATGAGCTGAGCATCAAAGCGGCCAATGGCGACGAGAAAGTCATGGAGAACTCATTTCCCATGGCTCTCAAGGATGGTGCCCGCTCTTGGCTCCTGAACCTGCCACCGGGCTCGATCTCCTCCTGGGACAAGATGTGCAACCGCTTCGTCGCCAACTTCTAGGGCACTCACGACCGCCCGCCGACTGCGGGTGACCTGCGCCGCGTCAAGCAGAAACCAGGAGAGACCCTCCAGAAGTACAACCAGCGCTTCAACAACGTCCACCTCAAGATCCCCAAGTTGACGGACGAGGCCATCATCTCTGCATTCTCTGATGGCATCCGCGACATCAATATGAAGGAAGAGCTCGCTATCCACGAGGAGTTGTGCACGACCCTGGAGCTATTCAACATCGCAACCAAGTGTGCTAGAGCTGAGGAGGCGCGCCTCTCCCTCCTTGAGCTCCCTGCCGCAGACCCAGAGGAGAAGATAGCCAAGGCCAAGGACGTGAAGTGCAAGGGAGCAACCGTGCTCACAGCGGAACCAGACACCAAGCGTGGCAGAGACCAACCAGAGTCATCCAAGAGCAGCCGTCCGTTCTGCGCCTTCCACAACCTGAACACCCATAACACAAGTGAATGTAAAGAGCTCAGAGCCATTCGCGAAGGACGCTTAGGTCGACGCCCCGAGCACGCTGACCGAGGCTACGGCTGAGGAGGAGGACGTGGTGGTGGAAGCTCGGACGACCGTGGCCCACGCCAGGAGTGGCCTGACCGGCCTCGTGAGGACCGCTGGCAGGATCAGCCTCGCGACGACGCCTGGAGGGATCAGCCTCGTGAGGATTGTCCTCAAGGCAACGCTGGGCTCCCTCCGCTGCCGCCACCGCCAAGAAGGAATGACAAATACCATTAGGGCGAGGGGCTGGGGGCTTCCAGGAACCGCGTGCTATCGCCTGCATCTTGGGCGGAGCCCAGGCCCCAGCCTCGCAGCGTATCTTCAAGCAGTTTGCTCGTGAAGTGAACGCAGTCCTCCCCAAGCTCGAGGCCACACGCTCGCTCAGATGGTCCTAGTGCCCCGTCACGTTCAGCTCGGCAGATCAGCTCAAGTGCGCGGCTACTGCTGGCGCACTCCCGATGCTTTGCTCCCCAGTCATCAGCAACGTGCAAGTTACCAAGACCCTCATCGACGATGGCGCAGGGCTCAACGTCCTGTCTGTCACACGTTCGATAGCCTCCAAGTGCCATCTGACCAGCTTCATCCCACCAAGCCTTTCTCAGGAGTGACCGACGGTTCCACCACGCCGATAGGGCAGGTCCGCCTCCCTGTCACCTTCGGAGAATGCAAGAACTACCGCACCGAGCTCATTGACTTCGATGTCGCGCACATCCATCTACCGTACAATGCCATCCTCGGGTATCCAGCCCTGGACAAGTTCATGGCGGTGACCCATCATGGCTACAATGTCCTCAAGATGCCGGGAAGCGGCGGGATCATCGCAGTCCCATGTGAAGAAAGAGATGCGATGTGCTCCCTCAAGCGTGCCTTCCAAGCTGCAGCAATCGACGACCCCGACAGCAAGGGCAAGGGCCCTCCTGAGGCCATCCCCAAGAAGAAGAAGCAGCTGCGCAGTGCAGGACCTCAGGAGGGTGGCGTCACAGCCGGAGCCTCGTCAGGATCAGTGCCCGCTCCAGGGGCGCCTCCCTCCATCGCATAGGAAGGCGCGCCCGTCGCCCTTCTCGGGCAGGGCTCGAGGGCTTTCTTCTAGAAGGCCTCAGACCTTGCCCACATCACGAGGGAGGTTCTCGGGCACCACTTGGAGGCATGCTTCGCGGCACGTTTCCCTCAGGAGGGCACAGGGCAAGGATTGCCCACCGTTGATGAGTTCATCACCAAGACCACTCAGGAATTGTAAGACGCAAGGGCCATGCGCATCGACCGTCACTCACGAGACGCAGCTTCCCATCCAGGTGAGGACACTGGGTTGCGTGTCTGCATCGACGTTCCATAGCTCAACAGGGCCGCTTCTCAGGAGCTTTTCTGGCCTTCACTCGTGGGACGCTGCGAGGGCCCACCGCACAGCTACGTTCGCATGCCCTTTCGCCTGCCGAGCGTGTCGTCCGCCTACCAGCGTAACTTGCGGCGCATCCTAGCGGCTTAGGAGGCCAGGCACCACACCGTCCTAATAGAAAAGGAGACGGTCCTCAAGGAACCACCTGAGCCCCTAGAGCCTCTTGAGGCTCAGGGCCCCGGTGGCTCGTGAGGAGCAACCCTTTCGCCGGCACCTTCAACTGCCCCAACTCTCCTTCATTAACATAACCAGGTGACATTTTCCAAGTTCATTTAGCTGGGAGCACCCCTCGGGCTGCATGATTCCCAGGTCGCGTGGGTCCGTCCCTGTGGCATGTATCCCTTTTTATGTCTTTAGCTTACCTTGTTGGGGGCGCCCCTCGGGCTGGATCATCGCCAAGCCGCTCGGGCCGGACCCAGTGACACGTATCTCCCATGCACTTATTTAAGCCTTCTACTCTCATATTTAATCTACCTATGATTACTACTTGCTCGATCGCCACCCATCATGGGGACTGCGCGCCGGCCGTCTTTCTTCAGGACCCTTCGCGTGAGTAAGTTGAGCATGACATCTGTGCTCGGGCCCGTCCTTGCAGCGTCGATAAATCCAATGGCTAAGCTCTGTCTGGCGGGCCGACCCTGTTTACATCACCTCCCGGGGCCGTTGGTGCTTGGCTTTCTCACGTGATAACCTCAGGAGATTCGTTCGGCGCAGGTTGTCTGACCACCTCGCAGGACTAGCACAGCGAACAAGAACCAAGGCCAGGAGCAACCCGCCTTGAGCTAGGGCCTCATGGGTCCTACGCTGGCTCACGAGTTCCCAGATACACCTCGTCTAGCCCTGCCATGCAAGCTACGTGTCAGGGCAGGGCTGTACATGCCCCTGGGGCTCTCCGCAGAGGGAGCCCCCCTCCCACACACAAGTGGAAGCACCATGCTCCGTGCTGGCCGTCGACACTACCGAGGAGCGGCTATGCCCGTGCACAAGCGGAAGCACTATGCTCCGCGCTGGTGATAAACAACTGAGGGCAGCTTCACGGTCGTATCAACCTCAGGGAGCCCCAAAGCTCAACGTCCGGCCTCACCGCAACGCCTCCCCTCGGGAGAGCCGCACGAGGGGGCTGGGCATGGGGGTTGCGCTCGGGTCACGCCCAAGTGTACGCCACCCAACCAGGTCTCCCGGACCTGGTCGTCGCACGCCCCTCCCGAGCCGGCCCTTGGCAAGGGCAAAGGTATAGAGATTGTTTGCACATCAAGGGGGACTCCTGAGCATCGCGACTCAGGAGCCTAACTGGTCACGTAGCCCCTCACTCCTTGGTCCGTCCTGGTCTCCAGTCGGCCCATCGGCGGTTGAGGTATGCGCGGGGCCAGGCTCTGCCGACGTAGAACGTCAACCTATCCTCGCGTATCCTTCCTATATGCTGTTTGTGCATCAAGGGGGACTCCTGAGCATCGCGACTCAGGAGCCTAACTGGTCATGTAGCCCCTCACTCCTTGGTATGTCCTGCTCTCCGGTCGGCCCAACGACGGTTGAGGTATGCGTGGGGCTGGGCTCTGCCAACGCAGAACACAAAGCAAATAGGAAGAAAATTGCAAAATCTCGAAGCAAATATTACAAGACATATTGTCTTCACAATATCAAATAAATGTTTTAACGCCTCCACGAGGCCTGATGCGTATTGCAGGAATGAAACACGAAAGCAGCCGCAGGTCACCCCTGGACACCGCCATCGCCTACAGAAGGTGCTCCTCCCTTGGTAGCGTCGTCTTCACCTACATCGCCAGCTACAGGATCGGCGACATCGCCGGTCGAGGGCGCGAGGATGAAGCTGCGAAACTTCTTCAGCAGGGCCTCCACCTGACCTTTCACGGCTTTGGCTGCGGCCGCGCAACGTTCATCAGCTACAGGCTCCAGCAGCTCGTCGAGATGAGCATTAGGGTCGTGAAGGTACAAATGGCTGAAGACACGCGTCAGCGTAGCTGAAGAAAGGACACGAGCCTCTGCCTCAGCCATGGGGCCGATGCCCTCCAGAACTTCCTCAAGCGCCTTCACCAAGTGGGGAAGCAGCTGAGCAGGGCCATCCTCGAGAAGACGCGCTCCAATACTATGGAGGGAGCAGAAGAATTTGGGGCCAGAGGCGCAGCAGGAGGAGGAGGCGACGTCGTTACCAGAGCCTGGAAGATCGAGGGCTCCGGAGCCCTTGGGACCTCATCAGCAGAGCCAGGTGCCGTCACTTCCAGAGCCAGCGGGGCCACAGGGGCTGATTCATCCTGCCGATGCTCCTCTTGGCCTCGTGAGGGCGACGGGTGCTGTCACCTCTCTTCTCCACAAAGGGGGGCACGACCGCGGCATCCTCCTTCCTCTTCTTCGCTGAAGACACCGGCCTGATCAACCAAGGGTGAATGTCAGAAAATAGCAAGTACAAGCAGGAACAAGACGAAGCTCGAAGCACTTTCTGATCCACTGCGACATAGTCCACCTTCCGCTTGGTGAGCCTAAAACCCGAAAGCGTCGGGGCCTGAGGAGTGGGCACACGGGCTCCAAGGGCAGAAGACGGCACAGCATAAGGGCTGGATCTGACCCCAGGCGGTGTCAATACGGAGGCAGCGTCTCGAGAGACCAACGACGATCTACCCCTTGTCGGGATGAGGGGCAGCTCCCTCACCACCTGGTAGGCGTCGACCTCGGCGTCGTCTGGTAAAGCGTGGAGGATGTCGGCCTTGCTCAAGGGGGAGTTCTCCCCCATATCCTCGGGGGTCTCCTCTGAGTCCTCCTCCCCTCTTCCTCCCCGCGGGACTCGTCAGAAGACACCTCCACCGGCTTCGGCGTTGCAGAGGCCCCAGCGAGTGCCGGCGGCACCAGCGCGCGCGTTAAAGGTTGGCCTGGAGGCAACGAATTGCTCCCAGTCCTTGCAATGGAACAAAGGAACAAAGGCGCTCGGCGGGTACTCTTGGTTATCCCCAACAAAGAGGCGTAGAACTGTAGTCAGCTCGTCATCAGGCAAGGCCATCGGGCTCAGACGAGTCCTGTCTTCTTCATCTCCAAGCTTCCACAAAGGGCGCGCGCGCCTGAAGTGGAGCAACGCGCAGCATCAAGAATTCCTTCAGGAGCATGGCCCCCGTCACCTTGGCCTCCTTCATGTTGCCCGGCTTTAAATCGATCTTCATCTGCTCCTATACCGACGACGCCCGCTCATCGGTGAGCTCTACACAAGACCACCCCTTGTCCGACTAGGGTGCCTCTATCGGCAGTTCCAAGCGTGGATGCACGAACTTGGCACTCATCATGACCCATTTGGCCCTGATGTTGTCAACCCTCTTCCCGGTGTTCGAGATCGAGTTGTCCTAGCCGGCCGCGATGAAGTTGGCGCACCCGGAGATATGGCCACTAGTGACGCGGATGAAGAAGAAGTGGCGTAGCAGTGCCACAGATGGCATCACTCCCAGGTACGCCTCACAATAATAGGCGAAGATAGACAATAGAAGAACGGAGTTGGGGTGGAGATGCAGCGCCTGCAGCCCAAAGTGGTCGAGGACCTCGAAAAAGAAATTGGAAAAAGGGGGAACCAACCCAGCGGTGATGCTGCTCGTGAAGAAAGGGAAGAAGGTGCTTCCCTTAGACTCTGGCACGTCGGAGGCAAGTCGGAGCTCCGTCTTCCCCCTCTCATAGCTCTCCCCCGCCGTCAGCAAGCGCGTGGCGGCTAGGTTCTTCTCCGTGACATTGAGCGCATCAAGGGCTGGCTCGAACCAAGCCGGCGCCGAGGAGGACTTGACCTTGCGCGGCGCCATTGGTCGCAGATGCGGAGCAAGGTCGAAGCGGATCTGGAAGTTCCGGCAGCAAGGAGCGAGAAAGGGGATCTGGAGCAAGGCGAGGAAGAAGCAATGAAGGCAAACATTGTCCATGCCAGCCTTTTTGTCAAGTCAGGCGGTTGCCGAGGTAGCGTGGGGAAGCGGAGACGCCCACGTCCAATCAATCGCCACGCGTCAACCGAGGCCGTAGGCTTTTGGGGCCCACGGCGCTCCGCGCTTGACCTTTGGCTTCGCCTCGAAGCCAAGCCCGAGCGCGCATTGGGCCCGGGGGCTACTGTCGGCGTTCTGGGAACGGGGGTCCCCAGACTTGCCTGCCTGCGGCCCACGGCGTGGCTGAGCTGGCAGGCCCGTACGGCCCATCTTCATCGACAAGGCATTCAAAACCCTCGCGAGGGGTCAAGCCTCGCGAGGCGGATGATGCAAGACCTCTTCAGGAGTGGCCTCGCCAGGCAGGCTCGCGAGGGGCGGAGAGATCAAGGCAAGGCAAACCTCGCGAGGTTATCGTGACGTGAGCCATGACGATCGAGACCAGGCGGGCGCCAGCGCGTGCACCGTCCTTGTTTCCTCTTTGGTGCCAAGGGGGCAAGCGCATGCGCGGAGTACCGAGGCATCAAGCAAAGGTTTCCATATCAGTGCAACGAGACCAAGACCAGCAGGACTTCAAGAAGGAGGTCACCATGGAGCCCAAGACGGCGTCATCACCAGAGCCTTTTGCAGGCGAATACCGCTTTTGTCAGGATAAGCTGTACTAGTTGTCCCCTTTCAAATTGGCCGTTGTTGGCTCCCTTCCCGCTCACTATTTGGGGAGAGGACCAGGGCCTATATAAGTAGAACTAGCCACCACAGTAGGGGGACGAAAAGGAGAGAACTGATTCAGGGAGAGAGAAGGGAGAGAGGACGGATCCAAGATCATCTCACTCGCACAAGTTCGCCAAGCACAAGAACACCTCAACCCCAGGAGGTTGTTCTTCCCCTTGTACTATTCATCATCAGCCCAAGAGGCAATCCACCACCACCACACTGGAGTAGTGTATTACACCACAACGATGGCCTGAACCAGTATAAATCTTGTGTCTTTCTGTGTTGTGAGTTCGTCGAGTTCGTCCGCGAGATCTTAGAGAGTTAGGGCGTGGACCGATAGGGAGAAAACCTTCACGCACACCCCAGTGTTTGAACCTCGAGGGTTTTGCCGGATCCCGTGATCCGACAGAGCCCAATTGGGACGATCGGGGATCTAGCATCTGGGGTTATCTTCTTTTCATTCGGATTTGACCGTAGTCGGTCTATGTGTGTATTCTGGATGGTGTATGAATTATTTAAGTATTGTGTGAAGTGGCGATTGTAAGCCAACTCTCGTTATCCCTTTCTTGTTCATTACATGGGATTGTGTGAAGATGACCCTTCTTGCGACAAAACCACAATGCGGTTATGCCTCTAAGTCGCGCCTCGACACATGGGAGATATAGCCGCATCGTGGGCGTTACAAGTTGGTATCCAGAGCCATCCCCAACTTGGGAGCCCCCTGCTTGATTGAATCGCTGACGTTGTTGAGTCTAGAACAAAAATGTTTTGTGTCTTTGGATTATATATATCAGAGAGTAGGATTCTTTTTACTCCTCTGCCCCTTCGCCGCTCTGGTAAGGCCTCCTGATGTAGATGTTTTGATTTTCCTCTCCTCAAATTTCATGAAATTTGTTTTTAGGATCACGCGGGTATCTTGGGATCGTTCCGATATTCTTGTGACGTGCCTCCTGACATTTAGGGGTTGTGGCAGTGTCCTGGGGGGTTGAGCTCCGAGGTGTTGTCGTCACAATTTTATCGTTCCAGTTTTGGAATACCTGAGTTTCACCGACATCGAAAATCTCTTTTATGCAGTTAGTGGTGAGATAACCTCGATGCCACCCAGTACTGGGGAGGGAGTTCGGGAGTATTGCCATAAATCGTATAATGGATGCTTTTCGAAGGTTGAGGTACACGATTTCCGGAGTTTTCTTGGTTATATGTTGACGAATGGATACAGTTGGAGCGTAGGGCTTGTTAGTTGTGTGATATAGATTGTGCCTCCCAGTATCCCCAACACCAGATTGCATAACCAGAATTTTTCAGGAGTTTATAGGTGGGGATTCAAGTATCACATAGGAATTCTTTCCAACAGACACGTGATACGATATGGGGTCTATCATATGTTTTCTTCCGGCTTATTCTGCAAGCCAAATCCTTTGTTTTTGTTTTGATTATGGTATTCGAGTTGCTTCAAAGTCAAGTGTTGATTCCATACCTTTTCGAAGCGGTGCTCTCATATTTCGATGTGAATGCAAATCCTTTCGATCATCCAGTTTGCCATGTCAATTTCTTCTCAACTGGCGTGCTTCTCTTCAAGTTAAGCCGATCCCTTCAACATTTGCAAGATCAATTATCCTTCTTTTCAACGGTGTTTGTTTCATCTGTCCCAAGTTGTCTTTGTCTTTTCCCGCCCTCCCCCCCCTTTTTTTTCAAGGACTCATATTTCTTAATCAAGTATCCATCTTATGGATGTGAAGTCTCTTCATTCTTTTCTTTCAATGTTCTTAGCCGGTGATTCTCATGAAGATGCTTAGGAGCTTCAAGTTCATCCTTCTTCGTTCTCATTTTCTTCTCCGGTGGGTTCAATTCAAGCTTTCGGTGTTGACCATACCTTTTTCTCTGATTCAAATGCTTTCCCATGCCGGTGCACCCCTGAATCGTTAACCTCTTGCTATTCATTTGTTCCGGACTGTTGAAGATATCTTAGAAGATTCGCATTTCCATTCTTAATTCGTTCAATCTATTTCGAGGTTGTTATCTCATTCAAGCCATTTAATTCAGGTGCAATATCTTTCAAGCAATCTTTTCGAAAGGTGTTTCTTTTGAGTGGGCCCTAACCCATAGGTCTTTTCCCAGGATATTACCTATCTCTTCTAATTCTTTCTGGAGTTATTCCCAAATTGTTTTCAAGGTGTGACGTAAGAATGAATTATCATCAGTCATATGTCTTTGTCCAAGATCTTTCAAATTCTTTTCATCGTTGGTTCAACCTTTCTATTCTTCATTTCGGAGTGCCTCAACAATCCATGGTGGTGTTTCTCATCGTCATTCTCTACATTTCAAGACTGAAGAAGATTTCCTCTTAAATCCTTACCCGTTCTTCCAAAGATGCATAGTTCAAGCTTGATGCCATCCTCTTATAATTGTTTTCGATTGTGAGAATTCATTTCACCCATCCATAACAATTCATGAGTCTTTTCAGTTTGATTCTCCAGAGCCCATCATCTCAGAATTATTCATTTTCAGCTTTCAGCTCTCGTTCTCCAAATCTTACCGGTGCATCGCTCAAGTATTCTCTAGTTAGCTCATGATTTATTTGTTCTCTTGTATCTAAAATTCACTCAAGTATCTTCGCTCGTTTTCTAATTCTTCCCGGTGAATTGTGCCTTTGGTACGTTCATTTTCAATTCTTACGGTGGCTCGTTCAGGATTTCTCTTCCTCAATCCTTTTCAAGAGGAATAAGTAGTATGCCAAATCCGTTGCTTGTCATCAATTTAAATTGGTGAAGGATACGCATAACGTAATTCTTATTATTGTTTCATCTAAGTGATCTAGTTTCTTCCTTCCAGAGTTGTTCATCATGTCACATTTCTCGGTTCGAGATGCTTCATCTTTTCTTTTTCGGAGTTCCAAGTTTTTCGCATTATCTCGTCGCGAAGCTCCAGCTAAATCATCGCAAGGCTTTACTTTGTGTTTTCAACTTCTCTTTCTTTTTATCATCCTTTTATTACCGAAGTTCTTCATGGAGGCTCTACATGGTGGTTCGTCAAGGATTCCTTTCATTCTTCAATTGTTCTTCAAGATTTCTCTCGAAGTTATGATCCGCCAAGCTATACTCAAAATTTAACATGGTGCTCAACACGTGTTTTGTTTTGAGGAGTCCAAACTTTCTTCATCTTGCATCCCGAAGTGCAATTCTTTCTATCTTGTCTTTTGAGGTGGTGTTATGTTATTCTTGACAATTTCCCTTCGTGTTTCATGAATCAGAAGTTGTCAAGTAGGAGATATCTTAAACCACCATTTTCTCTCTGTTCAAGAGATCTTTTTAACCCAATAATTTCTTCGTTTGAGTTATCTTGGGTTATATTTCACCTAAAACCTTCCCTAAGGAACGTTGCTATTGTGGTGCTCATCAATGATCCAATTTTCTCCTTCTCATCTCGGTGAAGAAGCTTTCATCTCTTCCTTGTTCTCAATCAATCTTTGTTTTCATTGGTGGAAGAATTAGCCCCAATTTATTGAGATGGTTATATAAGCCCACGGGAATCATATCTTTGTTGTTGATTTTCCAACAACTCTGTTCAAGCCTTTCTCCTAAAGATGCTCTTTCAATTTTAGTTGGGAGATATGTCATTTTATTCTCAATTGTTTTCTTTTCAATGACCCAACTTCTATTCTTTTGTTCCGGAGGCATTGTGTTGTTGTTCTCGTCAAGTATCATCTTGTTTGACAAGATCATGTTCTTTTCGTGCTTATCCATTTAACCGGAGTGTTGCATCCTATTTTCCAAGCTCTTTCCACATAATCAAGTTCCTTCTCTTTCTATCGGAGTGCTGCCCAAATTCTCTGGTATACCTTGTTTCTCTTTTCAACCGAAGTGGTTTTAAATTCTTTCGTGCCCCTTGAGCTCTTGATTCATGTGTTTGCAACCTACAAGGTTCTCATAATGTTCCTTATTCCTCTTTTCTAACGGAGTATTTGCAATCTTGTTCATCTCCATTGTTTACTTTCTTTCAATTTATTCAACCTGTTAAGGTTCATGGTTTCACTCGTTTGTCAAAAAAGCAACTTTGTTTTACCTCTTCCTTTTCTGTTTCTCCCCGGTGCCATCCTTAGATCTCGAGTCGAGATCTCTTGTAGGTGGAGGAGAGTTGTGATGCCCCAAGACCGGCGCTCCAGATGCCTTCCGTGTTTTGCGTGCCAGCGATGTTATTTATTTGTCTGTTGCATTCATCATCGCATCATTCACATTGCATCAGCACTCCGTTGCCGTCATGTTTTCAAAAGTTGCATCCACTCGTAGTCGCCGCTTCCTCGTTGTCTCTGTTGACGTTCTCTTAGACCAGTTAGACCGCTCTCTTCCCTCTCTTTTCTGAGCCCATTAAACCCCTTGCCTTCGTTGATCATTCCGAAACCAATCGGATTTTTCGAGCCCCTCTTGTCTGACCTTTTGATCCTCTCTACACTTTACTCAGACCCCTCGCGTGCGTCCGAAAGTTGTCCTGAATGCGACCCGGGTAGTTGTCACCGTTCGATTCGGATCGTCACCAAACATGCCTAAAATATCTTTGGTTTCTCATTTGGACTTTCAAAGCCTATTTTATCTCTCCTGCCTGACTTTAATCGGATGATCCAAACTCTCCTCTTTTCCATATATTTTGACTCCCTTACCTGTCCCGCCGCGCCGCCACTTTCACCTTCTTCCTCGGGATCCTCCTAGATCCCCTTCTCACCCAACCAGCACTCGAGGCCTCCCCTCAATCCACCCGAACTAGCCCCGGATCCAACCCATCCACCACCTCCCGTGCCTCCCCAAGCTCGACACTGCCGCCTCGTGCCGCTCACCGAAGCAACCAGCGACGACCCTCACCTCCAGGACCTCCTCCTCGCCGCCCCATCTCGTCTCCAAAACTGGTCATTGGACCCGCACCCCTCGCTGTTTCTCCCGTTCCCTCCGGTTCCCTCTCTCACTTGCTCTCTATCTTCTCCATGGAGACCTGCAGGAACACCGCTACCATGGTCGACCTCGACGTGCCTCGCCGCCGTCGGGAATGGAAGGGTCGACCTCGGTTTTGCCTCCTCGCCTCCTTCGATGCACCACCAGGAGCTCTTAAAGCCTCGCTCTGCCCCGTCTTGCGAGCACACCGGCGCCTTGGGCCGAAGCCACTAGGACCCCAGGCTGGCCCCGTCCCTCCTCCTCCTCCTTTACTGTGCAACACCGCCGGCTACCTCTTAGAGTAGAGCCGCCGGACCAGCAGGTCCCCGTCTAGCCGCCCCTCTCTTACTCCCTGCCTTTGCCTCCTTTGTTTTTTGTGTCTCCCGCTCTCACGTTCTTCTTTAGGCCCAGCATCTCTGCTGCCAGGGACCTGCAGGAGGGAGCCACCGCGGGGAATCGGCGGGCCCGACCTCCTCTTGCCTAGATCTGGCCTCTGGGACCCATCCCCGACCTTGCCTTCCTCCAAGCCTTCGTCGGCGTCGTCTTCACGCCGATGCTTCCCTGAAACTCCAGCCTCGCCTGCTCCAGCGCTGGTCGCTGCGTTGACCGTGCCTCTAGCCTCCTGGGCCGCAAGCGTGCATCAGGCCCAGCGCCTCCTGACCTCGCAGCTGGGCTGCACCCAGCCAGCCTCTCTGCTGCAAGCTGCTCCATGGGCCTAAGGCTTCAAAGGCCCATGGGTGAGCTCCCCACCACCTCTCCTCTCTGTTGGCCCAACATGCACTAGATTCGGCCCGTGTCAAGTTTTTTCCCTGTTATGCGAATTTGCCTTTTTAATCCTGCGATAACTGTTTTGTAGAAAACCCCTCCATCTTCATGCATATAATAACTTAATAACCATGCATAATTTGTAAAAACTTTATATATGAAAAATACCTAAAATTTCATCTAGTTTCATATTATGCTGCTTTCATCCATGTTAAAAAGGTTTGACTTGCTGTTTGTTTAATTTTGCTAAATGCCATGCTAAAATGATTTATTCCATAACTAAATAACTGTAGCTCCGAATTTAATAATCTTTATATGTAAATGGGGTAGAAAAATGCATAGTTTAACATGGTGGCATTACTTTGCATGTTTAACAACTCTAAAATATGGTTTAGGGCAGAACAGTACCAAATTCGAATATTGCATATGAGGATTTTCCGGAATTGTTGTTTGTTGTTTCCGGCCTCATTTAAACTTGCCTAGATAGGTAGTTTTTTTTGTTTCACCTCTTGCCATATTTAAAAACATTTAATATTGATGTGTACCTAAACAAGAGAAAACTAAATAATTGAACGTTGCATTTTGTCAATATGCAACTCGTTGCATATTGAGCTCCACTTAACTTGTAGTATTGTTTGATGCACTTTGCTTTGCCATGCCCCATTAAACCGGACATGCATCATATGCTTGGTTGTGCATCATGCCATGTTTATGTGATGTATGTTTACCATGTTGTTTGCTTCTTTCCGGTTGTCCTACTTCTTGATAGTTCTCGGTATCGTTGCGATTGCGAGGATCCGTTCGACTACGTTGGTCCGTCTACTTCTTGGTTTTGGTCTTCTTCCTAGCGGATCTCAGGCAAGATGACCATTACCCTCGATATCACTTCTATATTGGCTTGCTAGTTGTTTGCTCTATCCCTATGTCGCACTACCTACCACTTGTTTATCATGCCTCCCATTTTGCCATGTCAAGCCTCTAACCCATCTTCCTAGCAAACTGTTGTTTGGCTAAGTTACCGCTTTTGCTCAGCCCCTCTTATAGCATTGCTAGTTGAAGGTGCCTTGCAGTTTGTTCCATGTTGGAACATGGATATGTTGAGATATCACAATATCTCTTATTTAATTAATGCATATATATACTTGGCAAAGGGTGGAAGGCTCGACCTTATGCCACGTGTTTTGTTCCACTCTTGCTGCCTTAGTTTCCGTCATACCGGTGTTATGTTTCTTGATTTTGCGTTCCTTACGCGGTTGGGGTTATGGGACCCCCTTGACAGTTCGCCTTGAATAAAACTCCTCCAGCTAGGTCCAAGCTTGGTTTTACATTTGCCTAAAAACCTATAAGTTTTCCTTGGGGTTGCAAACCCGAGGGTCATCTTTATTTTAACCCCCCAGGCCAGCACTCCTTTGAGTGTTGGTCCGAAACCGAGTAGACTGCAGGGCCACCTCGGGGAAACTTGAGGGTTGGTTTTACTCGTAGGATGTCTCATCCGGTCTGCCCTGAGAACGAGATATGTGCAGCTCCTATCGGGATTTGTCGGCACAGTCAGGCGGTCTTGCTGGTCTTGTTTTACCATTGTCTAAATGTCTTGTAACTGGGATTCCGAGTCTGATCGGGTTGTTCCAGGAGAAGGAATATCCTTCGTTGATCGTGAGAGCTTGTGATGGACTTAGTTGGGACACCCCTGCAGGGTAAAAACTTTTGAGAGTCGTGCCCGTGGTTATGTGGTAGATGGGAATTTGTTAATATTCGGTTGTAGAGAACTTGACACTTGACTTAATCAAAACGCATCAACCGCGTGTGTAGCCGTGATGGTCTCTTTTCGGCGGAGTCCGGAAAGTGAACACGGTTTGGGTTATGTATGAACGTAAGTAGTTTCCGGATCACTTCTTGATCACTTCTAGCTTCACGACCGTTGCGTAGCTTCTCATGTTACTCTTATTTGCGTATGTTAGCCACCATATTTGCTTAGAGCTTGCTGCAACTCCACCTCATAACCTTATCCTACCCATAAGCTTAAATAATCTTGATCTCGCAGGTTTTGAGATTGCTAAGTCCGCGTGACTCACATATACTTCCAAAACAGTTGCTGGTGCCGATGATACCAGTGCAAGTGATGCTACCGAAGTCAAGTGAGAGTTCGACAAGGACCTTGGTCTTACTATGATACGTTTCCTGATGATCAGTAGTGGAGCCCAGTTGGGACGATCGGGGATCTAGCATTTGGGGTTATCTTCTTTTCATTCGGATTTGACCGTAGTCGGTCTATGTGTGTATTCTGAATGATGTATGAATTATTTAAGTATTGTGTGAAGTAGGGATTGTAAGCCAACTCTCGTTATCCCTTTCTTGTTCATTACATGGGATTGTGTGAAGATGACCCTTCTTGCGACAAAACCACAATACGGTTATGCTTTTAAGTCGTGCCTCGGCACATGGGAGCTATAGCCGCATCGTGGGCGTTACAAAAGGAAATCGGGAGCGCCATCGAGCCCCCTCCTTCATCAAAGAGGTATAATCTTTAATATGTGCCTAGGCATAAGACCAGATTGTCATATTTCTCCTCCCATCTTATTTCATGAGGAGCACACAACAAACTGTGTCCAAAGTCCCAGTTAGCCGATCAGCAGCTAATCCGGCACCAGGCTCATCAACTAGGACGAGAGCCAGTACGGATGCAACGCCAACTCATCCACCTCATGAGGATTCCGATGACGTATCCATCACAAATTCCGAAGTGGAGAGCGTGATGAATCATCAATGACTGAAAGAGACTATATATGTGTGCTCCAGTTTTTACTGAGCAGGAATTTACTGCCCTCAGCACCGTGGATGCATATATCCGAGCCGCCCGGGACGAACTTGCTGGAGTTGCTCACCTATTTTCAAAATATATGCAAGTAATGGTTTGTGTAAATTTAATAGATATATGCCAGTAGCCCCGAGAGTTCAAACGATTTAGACCAACCACAGGTTCTCAAAGAGAAGAACAACGCGCTGTCCCAGGAGCATGAAACGAGCCGGACAAAGCTACATGCCACCACCACAGAGCTAGAGGAAATGAAGAAACTCACGATGACAATTGAGCAAAATAACAAACTGGAGGAGGAAAAGGATAAACAAGCCGAAGAGATAAAGAGATTAAAGGCTCAATTATCGGACGCACAAAAAGAGAATAAAAAGCTGAAAGGCGGCATATTTGGTATGACCTTTGAACCATCAGAGGGACTCATATTATCCCATAAGTCGGAGTGTTATAATGCTGTTCTTGCAAGCTTGTTAACCGGGCGTCATGAAGAAGAAGTATCCGGATTCCGAGGTGACATTCTAAAAGAGCTGTCCGTAGTGCATGAGCAGGCCTGCAAAGCCATGAGAAGTATGGCCAAAGCCTTATGGCCATCCGATGCCCCTCCAGAAAGTATGGAGGGGTTGGCGTACCTGTTCAAAGGTGCCCGACGCCATTTTGAGCTATGGAAGGCGTGAACATGCCGGGATGGTGCACGAGAGGCATGGGCGATGGTGAAAACACGCTACACCGGGATCGATCCGAATCATATGGCCTGAGTTGGACCTCAGGGACCGGACGAAAAAGAGATTCCTGTGAACTTGGTATATGACCAAGTGATGATAGCTGCGAAATATTCGCACGAGGACTATAGCTTAAACAGTCTTATAGATGACATACGTAAAGAGTGGGTGTTCAATTCAATGTATCAATGTACTTTATCATCGAACTTATCTCCAACCGAACTTGTCAAAATTTGTCATCGCAGGACTTTGGCTTCAACCTCCGAACCAAGAAGTTGGAGTGTTTCCGGATACCATGTTGGAATGTAATAAACATTCATTATGTCCGGAAACCAGGCAATTCGGTCATATTGCTCAAAAAGACAAAATTTGTTCAGGGAGTTATGTTATATTACTATTTAACGTAAGAAACATCTTCCAGGGAAAATAGTTCCGTTAAGGGTTCCTTTCCTTGGGTCGGCATGCTTAATTATGCATGCCTAGGCTTTATTCCGAAAGATAGAATTATGGGCAGCCTATCCCTTATTTGTTAGAAGAACTACATAAACATAACTAATCTATCGTGCTTGCCGACCAATTATTCCCTTAAGAATGCTAGCTTTCGGCTTCACCCGTCTGAGGTACAGATCTGGATTATCCGGTTGTAACAATCACAGAGGTGCTCCCTTTACACCCTAGCCGAACAATCGGGAACATAGGGTATAGACACAGGAGCAAGGCAACCCATCTTGGCAAAAAACTTAAGTCATAGAGGTGCATATAATGGCAAAATGTCTATAGAACAAACTACGTAAGCAATGTAAGCCACAAGCTTTTAATAATATAAGCTTCGTCAAGGAAGCCCCCGGTTAGAGTGGGGTGTATACATTTAAAGATGTGTACCCCTAACAGTTCGGTAGATCCGAACATACCCTAGGATATTAAAAGGAAAAATAAAAAAAAGGAGAGAAGAAAAAGGAACCTAGTCAAAGTAAAAAAGGTGCTATCGAACTATCCATAGAATCGTTGGAGCTGAGCAGCATTCCATGGATTCGTCTCAATGCGATTATCCGATGCATTACGAAGGCGATAGGCTCCTCCTGTGAGAACTTCATCAATGATGAAGGGGCCCTCCCATCTTGGTTTGATCTTATCCTTCTTCTTCACCGAGAGACGCAAGACGAGGTCGCCAACGTTATATGTCTTGGCCCCCATTTCTCTACTTCGGTATCGCCTGACCTGTTGTTGATAAAATGCGGAACGGGCTTGCGCAATATCGCGCTCCTCTTTGAGGTTGTCTAGGGCATCCTGTCGATCGAGCTCGGCTTCTCGCCCTTCGTACATGCGCACTTGAGGTGAGTCATGAATAATGTCGCAGGGCAGGACAACTTCCGTGCCGTACACCATGAAGAAAGGTGTGTATCCGGTTGTTCGGTTAGGTGCAGTCCACATCCGTTTTTACTGGTTTGACCTCCACTACTAGGAAAAGGCCTACTAATGGCGCACCAGTTTTGCCTACTAATGGCGCATCACTGGTGCGCCATTACTAGCACGCCACTAGTAATTTTTACTAATGGCGCACCACTGGTGCGCCATTAGTATCTGGTATACTAATGGCACACCACTAGTGCGCCATTAGTATAGGCCACTGGTGCGCCATTAGTATAGGCCACTGGTGCGCCATTAGTATAGGCCACTAGTGCGCCATTAGTATAGGCCACGGTGCGCCATTAGTATTTTTGAATTTTGAAGGCGGGAAAATAGTAGTGGCGCACCGTCTAACCCCCACCGTGCGCCATTGCTATTTTTGAATTTTGAATTTGGATCTGGACCGTGATTTTTTTGCCCATTTTTTGCTAGTTTTTTTGCTCGTTTTTTGGCACGATATTATTTCAATTTTTGTTCCTGTTTTTGGATCTTGTACATTCTTTTGCCGTGTTCTTTTGCCGGAGAGGAGTTCGCCGGAGAGGAGGAGGAGGAGGTCACCGGAGAGGCGCTCGCCTATATCGCCGGAGAGGAGGAGGAGGTTGCCGGAGAGGAGTTCACCGAAGCATCGGAGAGGAGGAAGGAGAAACCATGAGGGAATGGGAGGAGAGGAGGGAGGATGAGCTCACCGGAGAGGAGGGAGGAGAAATCGTGAGGGGAGGGGAGGGGAGGAGAGGAGGGAGGAGGAGGTTCCCAGAGAGGAGGAGGTCGTCGGAGAGGAGGAGGAGGTCGCCGGAGAGGAGGGGGAGGTCGCCGGAAAGGAGAAGGAGGTCGCCGGAGAGGAGGAGGAGGTCGCCGGAGAGGAGGAGGGTAGTATGGTGGAGGAGAGAAGGGAAGATGGAGTGGAGGAGAGGAGGAGATGGAGTGGAGGAGAGGAGAGGAGGAGATGGAGTGGAGGAGAGGTGGAGTGGAGGAGGTGCGCCCGGCCATATATACGACATAGTAATGGCGCACCATGGACAGGTGCGCCATTACTAACTTTTTTTTATTTTTTTGATTTATTTTGAATTTTGAAGGCGGGAAGATACTAATGGCGCACCATGGGCAGATGCGCCATTAGTAACTTTTTTATTTTTTTGACTTATTTTGAATTTTGAAGGCGGGAAGATACTAATGGCGCATCATGGGCAGGTGCACCATTAGTAACTTTTTTTATTTTGTTGACTTATTTTGAATTTTGAAGGCGGGAAGATACTAATGGCGCACCATGGGCATGTGCGCCATTAGTAAGTTTGAATTTTTTTGCCTCTCCAGATCTTAAAAGCCCCGTATCTTTTTTTCTGTTAGGTTTTTGAGGATTTTGAAAATGTTTAACAAGGTTCCCCCGGTTAAATTCGGATGTAACTTTTCGAGTAGATGATTTTTCATATAAAAAACTTTTTCATCCGAGTTCGTACGCAAAAGTTATGCCCATTTTTACAAATTCTCGAGAGATTTTGCAAAAAAGTCGAAAATTCATGTTTGTAAATTTTGCTAACAACTAGACCACATATCTCATGAGAATCTTATTTTATTTTATTTTTTTTGACATTTCTATCATTTTCTTTTATTTTTTTTGAAACTGAAAAGGTGGTCCACCAGGGGGGTGGGGTGTGCATTCGGGTGAATGTTTGGGCCAAGTTACTAATGGCGCACCGTGGCATGGTGCGCCATTACTAGTTGAACTAGTAATGGCGCACCATGCCACGGTGCGCCATTAGTAGTTTTGAAAAAAATTATTTTTTTTACTAATGGCGCACGGCGCACCACTCCCACGGTGCGCCATTAGTAATTTTGAAAAAATTAAAAAAAATGTTTTTACTAATGGCGCACCGTGGACGTGGTGCGCCATTAGTATTTGCACACTAATGGCGCACCAACACATGGTGCGCCATTAGTATGTAGTAATGGCGCACCACATGTCTGGTGCGCCATTAGTGTCAATTCCATCTATAGCCCTTTTCCTAGTAGTGCTCTATCCACTTAGTGAATTTGTCCACCATAACCAGTAAATATTTATTTTTGTGGCTTCCCCCTTTAAGGGGCCCGACCATATCGAGCCCCCAGACCGCGAAGGGCCAAGTGATGGGGATTGTTCTTAAGGCGGTGGGAGGCATATGACTATGATTGGCAAAAAGCTGACATCCCAAACAATGTTGGACAAGGGCTTGTGCGTCTGCTCAGGCTGTTGGCTAGAAAAATCCTGTTCGGAAGGCTTTGATTATGAGGGCCCAAGCTGCAGCGTGGTGACTAGCCAGACCAGCATGTATTTCGGCCAAGAGTTGCCGTCCCTCCTCTTTGAAATGCACCTTTGAAGAACTCTGGTAGTGCTTTTTCTTGTACAGCTCACCTTCATGAGCTTTGTAAGCTTTAGAACGCCGAACTATGCGACGGGCCTCATTTTGATCATCGGACAGCTCCTGGCTATTAAGGTAGGCCAGGAATGGTTCAGTCCAAGGAGCGATAACGGCCATGATCTCATGAGCAGAGGATGTTATTTCAGTATCCGAACCCCCGATGATATTTGTATTGTGTTCAGCTGCTGGGGGCGTGATCAGGTCCCTACTGGCGTCTCCACTCTCATCCCGCCATACCATGGATGTCTTGAAGAGCCTTTCCACAAAGGTATTAGGTGGGACGGGGTCACGCTTGGCGCCCATGCGAGCGAGTATATCCGCTGCCTGGTTACTGTCTCGAGCAATGTGATGAAATTCAAGCCCCTCGAACCGAGCCGATATTTTTAATACGACATTTCAATATGCCGCCATTTTTGGATCTTTTGCATCGAACTCTCCATTGACCTGAGATATTGCGAGGTTTGAGTCACCGCACACCCCGAGGAACTGTATGCCCATGGAGACATCCATGCGGAGACCATGTAGAAGTGCCTTGTATTCGGCTGCATTATTGGAGTCCGTGTACATGATTTGCAACACGTAATGGACTATGTCCCCCGTAGGGGATGTCAGTATGACGCCAGCCCCCAGTCCGACTAGCATCTTAGAGCCATCAATGTACATAATCCAGTTGGAGTAAGATCTGTACTCTTTAGGGATCTCGACTTCCGTCCACTCTACAACAAAGTTGGCCAGCACCTGAGATTTAATGGCTCGGCATGGCTTGTATATTATTTCGAACGGTAAGAGCTTGATGGACCATTTAGCTATGCGCCCAGTGGCGTCCCTGTTGTTTATAATGTCGTTAAGTGGTACTTAGGATGCCACCGTGATCAAACACTCTTGAAAATAGTGTCGGAGTTTTTAGGATGCCATAAACACCGCGTAAGCTATCTTTTGGTAGTGAGGGTATCATGATTTTCATGGTGTAAGGACCTCCGATACGTAATAGACTGTCTTTTGGATGGGGAATTTATGTCCCTCTTCCCCTCGCTCGACGACGAGTACAACGCTCACTACCTGGCGAGTTGCAAAGATATAAAGCAACATAGGCTCGCCAATACTTGGGGCGGCTAGGATTGGGTTGCCTGCTAGTAAGGTTTTTATTTCTTCCAATCCGGCTATGGCCGCATTCGTCCATTTGAAGTTGTCGGTGCGTCTAAGCAGTCTATAAAGTGGTAATGCTTTTCTCCTAATCTGGAGATGAAGCGACTCAAAGCTGCCACACACCCTGCTAGCTTTTGGACCTGCTTTAAGTCTGTTGGTGTAGCCAATTGCGACAAGGCTCGGACTTTAGCTAAGTTTGCTTCAATTCCTCTATGGGAGACAATGAACCCTAGTAGCTTCCCAGCTGGAACGCCGAAGACGCATTTTTCCGGATTGAGCCGTATGTCATATGTTCGGAGGTTATCAAATGTGAGGCGGAGATCATCCACCAAGGATTCGACGTGTTTAGTCTTGATGATTACGTCGTCCACATATGCTTCAACTGTCTTGCCGATTTGTTTTTCCAAGCATGTTTGAATCATGCATTGGTAAGTGGCACTAGCGTTTTTAAGCCCAAAGGGCAGTGTGTTGAAACAGAAAGGCCCGTACGGGGTGATGAACGCCATTGCAGCCTGGTAGGATTCCTTCATTTTAATCTGATGGTATCCGGAGTAAGCATTGATGAAACACAGTGAGTCGTGTCCCGCGGTGGCATCAATGATCTGGTCAATGCGGGGCAACGGGAAAGGGTCTTTAGGGCAAGCCTTATTGAGGTCTTTGAAATTGACATAAAGGCGCCAAGATTTATCCTTCTTCGGCACCATGACCAAGTTGGCTAGCCAATCCGGGTGTTTGATTTCTCTGATGAACCCGACCTCAAGTAGTTTGGCTAGCTCCTCTCCCATAGCTTGTAGTTTGGGTTCGGAAAATCGACGAAGCATTTGCTTGACTGGTTTGAACCCTTTGATTATGTTGAGGCTGTGTTCGGCCAGTCTACGTGGGATCCCGAGCATGTCCGAAGGGTGCCAGGCAAAGATATCCCAGTTTTCATGTAGGAACGCACATAAGGCGGCGTCTACCGTTGGATCCAGCTGTGCTCCAATGGACGTTGTTTTATTAGGATCCGTCGGGTGCACTTGAAATTTAACTATTTCATCTGCTGGCTTGAAAGAGGTGGATTTAGGTCTCTCATTGAGAATCACATCATCCTTGTCCACCGTTGATTGTAGGGTGGTTAGTTATTCAGTTGCAAAGGCTTCGGATAATGACTCAAGAGCCAGGGATGCAGTTTTGTTTTCGGCGCGGAGTGCCTTATTCGGATCACTCGTAATTTTGATTATTCCATTAGGCCCTGGCATTTTAAGCTTCATGTACCCGTAATGGGGTATGGCTTGGAAGCGTGAGAAAGCGTCATGCCCTAGAAGGGCGTGGTATCCACTATTGAAGGGAACAACATGAAAGATCAGTTCTTGTGACCTGTAATTTTTAGGCATGCCGAATACTACATCACGCTTAATTCTTCCCGAACATCGTTCTTATCGACAGGGGATGATGCCTCGAAAGGTGGTACTGCTTTGCTCAATGCGTGTTCTATCAACCTGCATTTTGTCGAGCGTGTCCTCGTAGATGAGGTTAAGCCCACTGCCGCCATCCATGAGCACTTTTGTAAGTCGAAAGCCGTCCACAATGGGGTTTAGTACTAAAGCGGTGGGTGCTCGGACTGATCGGGCCCTTGGTTCGTCGTCAGTGGCGAAGGTTATTGCCGCGTGGTTCCATGGGCTCACTGTGGTTACTTGGTGGACTTCGGCGAGGTCGCGAAGTGCCTTGTTACGCCGATTATTTTAAGGGAAAGTCTCGAAGACCGTAAGGACGTTAAAATCGTCATCCCCCGGAGAGTGCTTCTCTGGAGTGGCGGTGGTGAGGATGGCCTCCCCACTTTTAGCTACCTGCCGGAGTACCCAACATGCTCGGAGGTTGTGAGTTGAGTCTGTGCTTGGAGTCGCATGTATTGGACAGGGCTTGTCGAGGAGTTCATCAAGAACGGACCTGTATCCCGTAAAGGGTTTGTTTTTCTTGTCGACGGGCTTATGGTTGGATGCCTCGTAAGGGTGTATCCGTTTTGCCTGGGCAGTACATTGCTTGAAGGCAGCAGGTTCCAACTGGGTTTTCTGGGCCTTCCATGTGCTTTCCATCGCTTAGTACTTCCATACTAAGTGCGCTAATTCCATGAAACTCTGTATGCGACGACGGTCGAGGGCATTCAAAATTCCCTCGTCGGTACAATTGCGATGAAAGACCGGGACTACATCGTCGTCACAACAATCTTTAATCTTGTTTTTGACAAGTAGGAACCTGGCCCAAAAGTGATGGACCGTTTCCTGAGGTTACTGATGTACATACATTAGGTCATATATGTCTGGAGGGCCTGAATTACTCGAAGAGTATTGATTGTGGTGGGTGGGCTAAAACTTGAATCCCGACCCAAAGTTGTGTTCGGAGCTTGTAACATCTCCGAGGTCACCAGTTCGGGTCCGGGAAGAACCAAGTGCTCCCCGGACTCCATGTCCGACCCTGAGTTTGGGGGGCGCGGAGTCCCACCCAAAGGAAGGGTATCCAACCAAATTGCAGCAAGGTATTTTTGGGTTTTTGGATTAATAGATCTGAAAATAAAAGAAAATAAAAATAGATCGTGAAGGCAAATATAATAAAGAAGAGACCCGAGGACCGTAGGTTTCACTAGTGGCTTCTCTCGAGAAAAATAGCAACGGTGGGTAAACAAATTACTGTTGGTCAATTCATAGAACTTCAAATAATCATGACGATATCGAGGCAATGATCATTATATAGGCATCACGTCCAAGATTAGTAGACCGACTCCTGCCTGCATCTACTACTATTACTCCACACATCGGCCACTATCCAGCATGCATCTAGTGTATTAAGTTCATGGAGAAACGGAGTAATGCAATAAGAACGATGACATGATGTAGACAAGTTCTATTTATGTAGAAATAGACCCCATCTTGTTATCCTTAATAGCAACGATACATACGTGTCGGTTCCCCTTCTGTCACTGGGATCAAGCACCATAAGATCAAACCCATCACAAAGCACCCCTTCCCATGGCAAGAGAAATCGATCTAGTTGGCCTAACTGAACCAAAGATTTCAAGAAGAAATTCGAAGCTATAAGTAATCATGCATATAAAAGATCAAAAGACTCAAAAAACTTTCATCGATAAAAACATGGATCTGATCATAAACTCAAAGTTCATCAGATCCCAACAAACACATCGCAAAAAGAGTAACATCAAATAGATCTCCAAGAGACCATTGTATTGAGAATCAAGAGAGAGAGAGAGAGGAAGCCATCTAGCTACTAACTACGGACCCGAAGGTCTACAAAAGACTACTCACGCATCATTGGAGAGGAACAAATGAGGATGATGAACCCCTCCGTGATGGTGTCTAGATTGGATCTGTGGTTTTTGGAACTTGCGGCGGCTGGAATTGATTTTCGTCGACTCCCCTAGGGTTTTTGGAATATTGGGGTATTTATAGAGTAAAGAGGCAGTGCGGGAGGCTACCAAGGTGGGCACAACCCTCCAGGGCGCGCCTCGGGGCCCAAACATGCCCTGGTGGGTTGTGCCCCCCTCGGGGCACCCCCAGGTGCTTCTCCAGCCCATTGGATGTCTTCTGGTCCATAAAAATTCCACTGCATTTGGACTCCGCTTGGTATTGATTTTCTGCGATGTAAAAAACAAACAAAAACAACAACTGGCACTTGGCACTATGTCAATAGGTTAGTACCAAAAAATGATATAAAATGATTGTAAAACATCCAAGAACAATAATATAACAACATGGAACAATAAAAAATTATAGATACGCTGGAGACGTATCAACCCACTACCTATTGTTGATAGCTTTCCTGATGAACAACTAGTTGCAATTAATGTTTCTCACAATACTCCTTGGTATGCTGATTATGCTAATTATACTGTTGCTAAATTTATACGACCTAGTTTCACATACCAACAAAAGAAAAAAATCTTCTATGATTTAAGACATTACTTGTGGGATGACCCACTTCTGTATAAAGAACGAGTAGATGATATTACTAAACGTTGTGTACCTAAGCATGAACAGGAACAAATCCTATGGTAATGTCACTCTGAAGCTTATGGAGGACATCATGCGGGAGATAGAACTGCTCACAAGGTATTGCAATCTAGTTTTTATTGGCCTACTCTCTTCAAGGATGCCCGTAATTTTGTTTTATCTTGTGATGAATGTCAAAGGATAGGTAATATTGGTAAGCGTCAGGAAATGCTTATGAATTATTCACTTGTTTTGAACCATTTGATATTTGGGGTTTTGATTATTGTCGTATTTCGGGTTCCGGCAGACCCTTGAGGCTTGAACACTGGGGTGCGCGCGGAGATCTCTCCCCTACCGATCTACGTCCAATCTCCTCGCGTGATCTAAGCTGGAAATAACGAACAACACAAGGGACACGAGGTTTATACTGGTTCGGGCCACCGTTGTAGTGTAATACCCTACTCTAGTGTGTGGTGCGGTGGATTGCCTCAGGGGCTGATGATGAACAGTACAAAGGAAGAACAGCTTCGCGAGAGGTGTTCTTGAGCTGGTGCGATGAACTGCTATGGTCAGTTCAGTCGCCTCTCTCTCTCTACTAGGGTTCTACCAGATCTCTGGTCATTTTCTCGGTGTCTCTACTCTGTGGTGGCTAGCTCTATTTATAGAGGCCCTGGGCCTCTCCCCAAATAATGAGCGGGAAGGGCGCCAACACTTGGCCATTTTGAAGGGGAACATATAGTACAAGTTATCCTGACCAAAGGTGGTCTTCGGCTGCCAAAAGCACTGGTGATGACGCTGTCTTGGGCTCCTCAGTGACCTCCATCCTGCCGCTCTGCTGGTCTTGGTCTTGTTGCACCGGAATGGTAACCTTTGCCCGATGCCTCGGCCTGTGCTTGCCCCCTTTGCACCAAAGGGGAAACAAGGACACTGCAGGCCGGCGCCTGCCTGGTCTCGATCGTCATGGCTTGCGTCATGGGTTCCTCGCGAGGTATCCCCACCTTGATCTCTCCGCCTCCTCGCGAGCGTGCCTGACGAGGCTGCCTCTGAGGATGCTTCCTGTCGTCCGCCCCGCGAGGCTTGGCCCCTCGCGAGGGTCTTGAGCTTGAGCTGATGAAGATGGGCCACGCTGGGCCCCCACTTGAGCCATGCCGCAGGCCGCAGGCAGGCAAGTCTGGGGACCCCCGTTCCCAGAACGTCGACAGTAGCCCCCAGGCCCAAGGCGCGCCCGGGCTTGGCCTGGCGGGGAAGCGAAGGGGTAAGCGCGAAGCACCGCGGGCCCCAACAGCCTGCGGCCTTGGGCTCCACGTGGCGGTTGACTGGACGTGGGCGTATGCGCTTCCCCACGATGCCTCGGCGACCGCATGACTTGACAAGTCCCTGCATGCAGAGAAACCGATCATGATTACCTGCGATCGTGGTGCTCGGCGGTTGGCCTCCTCCGGCTATAAGTACGGGGTTGGGCGAGCCCCTTCAGTCCATCCCTTCTTGCTGCTCCTTTTCTTCTTCTTGGCTACTTGCCGTCCCCATGGCCCCAAAGAGATTCTCGACCGCGGAGAAAGGAAAGGCCCCCCCCGGCAGGGCCTGATCCCCCCCGACCAAGTGCGGCCGAGGCCACCCTCGCAAGTATACCACGGTCCCCGTGGTAGCCTCATGCGGCCATGGAGGCGGTTCCCTGCGCGGTGGTGAGCGCCCGGTTGCCGACGGGGGGCACGCCGTGGGTGTGCGCCCCCCTAGGCCACGCTTTCACTCTGCAGAGGTGCTGCCAGAGTTCGTCGTGTGGTCGGTGGACCCATCCAGCACCCGGCTCCAGCTCCCCCGTTTCTTCATAAATGAACTGCCGGCCAGCGCTCGCTGTGGCTTCTGGCTCCAGGCAGACGGCTGCTGCAGCAGGGCCTCCTGGGCTTCGCTGGAGGTCTCCGTCTCTGGGAACGGGGCCCTGACACGCGGCTGGAAAACGTTCGCCCACACGTGCGGCCTGGGCCGGTGGTGTACCCTGTACTTCAAGTTCGATGGCGACGGCACCCTCTACGTGAGGGTGTTTGGGGAAGATGGTCGCCATGCCGGGTGCTGCCCTGAAGACGACGACCGCGACCGCCTGCCCAGCCCTAGCACTGACCAGGATGAAGATGGCGACTAGCGCACAGGCGGCGATGCTCGGGGTTCGCTGAGCTTCGGCGACCCCCTCTCAGGCAGCAGCTCCTCCAGCGGTGGCCGCGACCAGTCCCCGCACCGTCGCGCCCGCCTGGGTGAAGGTAGCACGTCAGCCCGCCGTCCTGCCCCGGTGAAGCGAGAGGAGGGATCCGCCTGAGCCCCAGGAGCAGCTCGAGCCTTCGCTGTGGGTTGGCGCAGGACGAATCACGCCCGTTTTGTTTTCTCTCTTATCCTGCGTAAAAATAGAAAGTAATGTAGGGCCCCGCGGGGGCGTGTTAGAACTGCTGTTGTTTAACCATCGTGCTGTTTCCGCTATTCCTGCGCTGCGTTTCCACGCCGCGCACCCATGTGCGGGGACTATTTTAGCTCGGTGGGGCTTGGCGCGGTCCTCGCCTCTCGAGGCCGTGGCCTCGTCGTGCGCTTCGTGCCCTGCAAGGATCAGTAGGAGGGGTAACTTACGGTCTTGGTTGTGGGGGCGACCGGCCTAGGTCCCGCGCTCGTGTCGCGATGCCTGTGGGGCACGGACTGGGAGGGGTGCTCCCGCAGAGGACTCAGATAGGAAAGCTCCAAACGATCTGGGCAGAAAACACTCGCGAGGGCGCCCGCGACTCCCTCGCGAGATTTGGGCGAGAGAAAACGAGGCAAGCGAGCGAGAAAGACAAAGAGTCACAAGCCAGGAACGTCAGCAACTTCAATAAAACTTCAAACGGGAATAAACAAGCCAACTGCAGAAAGCAAATGGGAAAGCCGCGTCCGGCACCTATTCTAGTCTTCGACGTCTTCTCACCAGCGCGAAGCTAAGTGCTGCCACTAGGCATGGGCGGGAGCCCCCGAGGCCTGAGGGCGGCACTCCGGAGACTCCGGGGCATGTACAGCCCCACTCATTATTACATGAGAGTGTCACGGGCGGCGAGCTTCACAGACATTTGCCTTCTTCACAGGCACCGGGCCTTTCCCAAAACACAACAGCTTCACAGGCATTCACCTTCTTCAGAGGCACCGGGCCTTTCCCAAAACGCAACAGCTTCACAGGCATTCGCCTTCTTCACAGGCACCGGGCCTTTCCCAAAATGCACCAGCTTCACAGGCATTCGCCTTCTTCACAGGCACCGGGCCTTTCCCAAAATGCAGCAGCTTCACAGGCATTCGCCTTCTTCACAGGCACCGGGCCTTTCCTAGGCGCTAGGCCTCGCTCAGGGATAGAACCTCCGGAGATGTTGAATGTTCCACGCGTTCTGGATGGGTACCCCCTCCATGGTCTCCAAGCGCGCGGAGCCAGGCCTGGAAACATGAACAACCTTGAATGGGCCCTCCCACATGGGAGAGAGCTTGTGCAGCCCCTCCCTAGAGAGAACCCGTCTGAGCACGAGATCCCCTACCTCAAGAGTTCTGGGGTGGATGTTGCGGCAGTGATATCGTCGCAACGCATGTTGATACTTTGCAGCTCGCAGCGCGGCTTCTCGACGGCGTTCCTCCCCCAGCACGAGATCCATCCCTCGCATGGCGTCCTGTTGCGTCTCGTCGAATGCCAGGACCCGTGCGGAGCGATGCCTGACCTCATGTGGGAGAATAGCCTCTGCTCCGTAGACGAGGAAGAACGGGGTCTCGCCAGTCGGCTTGGTCGCAGTTGTTCGGATTGACCACAACACGGACTGGAGCTCGTCGTACCAGCCCTTGCCACAGGCTTCCATCTTCTTCTTAAAGGTCCTGGCTTTGAGGCTATAGCGACCAGACCTCAAACGGTCTGATCTCTGTGCTCCAGTGTCATCCCTGGATTAGTAATGCTGACACCACACAGTACTCGGAGGATTTATAGCAGAGTAGCAATCATACACTTATTACATCGAGTGTCTCAAAAGAGAACTTACTATAATAAATATGGCTTAAGGCCATCTAATAACGATAACAGCGGAAGGCTTGGAAGATAAGTGAGTCCATCAACTCCAACAGCATCACTGACTATAGAACCACGACCTAAAAACTCCTTAATCGTCGTCTAAAAAGTCTGCAACATTAACGTTGCAGCCCGAAACGGGTCAGCACATGGAATATGCTGGCAAGGTAACGCATAGAGAGTAATGGAATGAAACAGCTATACTATATGCATATTTAGCTGGTGGAAAGCTCTATGGTTATAGTTTTGCGTAAAGCCAATTTTTCCCTACTTCAAAGGAATAAATTTATTTAACTATCATGGTAGTTGTTAAACATTGAGAATGGTTGACAGCATTCTCAATCCCAATTAAGCATCATCATTAAACATAACCCAACAAAATTAATTTAGAGTAACATGTTGAGATTCACATGAAAATCCAGGTACTAGATACTCAAGATGTGCATAACCGGGGACACGGCTAACCATGATTAGTTTATTACACTCTGCAGAGGTTTGCGCACTTTTCCCCACAAGACTCGATCGCCTCCGTTTGGTTTCTCGCACTACATGGTGTTTGAGAAGACGGATGACCGAGACATAGTCTTTCAGAAGCGCTAGCACCTTACGATCGGGTAGACCGTACCAACCTACATCCCCTACATCTGCTAGTCTACCACTGTAAGAGTTCGCACGACTTAGTCAACTATGCTAGAGCCCATAATAGCTTGTGGATGCACACGGAAGTTTCTAGTATGAATAGTCTCATGATCCCTTTGAGCCTGGGTGGCGGTCCGAAAGAAAACAGGCAAGTCTTGGAATACCCAGGTGCCTCAATCCACTCAGATGTGTGTTTAAGTTGCCACCTTAGATAAACCATTAATTAACAAACTCACATCTGTCATGGATATCACTCACCCAATCCACGTCTACTAGCATAGCATGGCATGATCAAAGTGTTACTTGCCTTGCTGATGATCCGCGAAACCTAGAGATTCGAAGTAACAGGCGGCGCACTCCGGGTATTCTATCGCAAACAAACAAACAAGCATACAATAAGTACTCATCTAATGCACAGGTAAAACTCAAATAAGAGATCTAACCAGAAGGTTCAACTTAAGAACTCCGGTTGGCAAAAAGAATCAAATCGAACGAAGCAACGAAAGTCAAACGGCGAAAGAAAACAACTTCGTTCTACAAATCTGGATCTAGGGCAAATTTTACAGTAGCAAAAACTTGTTTAAGTTGGTTAAATGGATAGAGGGTTTCGAGACGAAACTCTAGGCACTTCAATCGCCTGATTCCGATAAACGAGCGAAAAGTTATACTAAAATGAAAAATGGATCAGGAATCGCGATTAGAAAAATCGCGGATTTAATCCGAGAAAAAGAAAAATGACGAACGCCGATATATATTTTTTTCTTTTTGTTACGACGGCACGGAAAACGAGGCGGCGGCGAACCTCGACGGCGGGATCCGGCGACGGCGGCGGCGGACGACGGCGGCGGCGGCGGCTAGTGCGGGGCGTGCGGGCTAGGGTTTGGGGGCGCGGGTGGCTGGGCTTGGCTGGCTCCCCGGCTTATAAAGGCCTCCCGGGTCGGTGTCGAGGTCGGACACGGCCCGTTAAGTCGGTTCGCATTTTTTTTAATTATTCCGCTCAGAAGAAAAAAAAAATACTAAACAGACTCCAAAAATTCTGAAATAAATTTTCACGGGCTTCTAAAATCAAGCCGCACAAGGTGAACATTTATTTGGGACCTAAATTCAATTTTGAAAAACGCACATTTTTCCTAAATTCAAATAAAACACCAAAAAACTCCGAAATAAAATCTTATTTGATTTTATTATTAAATCCTCAATATTTCTTTATTTTGGGAAAGTCATTTTATTCCCTCTCTCATATTTTTGTAATAGAAATAATTGATGATAAAATAAATAAAATCAAACGATCCTATTCTCAAAATTTGAGAGAACTCAAATATGAAAATAACGAAATCCCCAACTCTCTCCGTGGGTCATTGAGTTGCGTAGAATTTCTAGGATCAACCAAATGCAAAATAAAATATGATATGCATTGATGATCTAATGTATAACATTCCAAATTGAAAATTTGGGATGTTACAAACCTACCCCCCTTAAGATGAATCTCGCCCTCGAGATTCGGGTTGGCTAGAAAATAGGTGAGGGTGGTCCTTGAGCAAATCTTCCTCTCATTCCCAGGTGGCTTCACCCTCTGTGTGGTGGCTCCACTGAACTTTGCAAAACTTGATAACCTTGCTGCGAGTAACTCGGCTACCAAACTCAAGGATCTTAATTGGCTTCTCCTTGTAGGTCAAATCGTTATCCAACTGAATAGTTTCCAAAGGCACTGTATCTCTCAACGGTATGTCAGCCATCTCCGCGTGACACTTCTTCAACTGGGAAACGTGGAACACATCATGAACTCCTGACAATCCTTCAGGAAATTCCAACTTGTAGGCCACTTCTCCCATACGCTCCAAAACTCGATATGGTCCTACAAATCGTGGTGCTAACTTCCCTTTAACTCCAAAACGCTTTGTTCCCCGAAGTGGTGATACTCGAAGATAAGCTCTATCTCCAACTTCGTAAACTGTCTCTTTGCGTTTAGAATCTGCATAACTTTTCTGTCTGGACTGGGCTACCTTGAGCCTATCGCGAATCAACTTCACCTTCTGTTCAGACTCTTTAATCAAGTCAGGTCCAAACAACTGGCGGTCTCCAACTTCGTCCCATGACAACGGTGTCCTGCACCTCCTTCCGTACAAGCTTCGAAAGGGGCCATCTTTAAACTGGTTTGGTAACTGTTGTTGTAAGAGAACTCTGCATATGGCAAATTATCGTCCCAACTAGATCCATAATCTAGCGCACAAGCTCTCAGCATATCCTCCAAAATCTGATTGACTCTCTTCGGTCTGTCCATCTGTCTGTGGATGAAAAGCTGTACTGAATTCTAGCCTGGTACCCAAAGTTTCGTGCAACTGCTTCCAGAACTTTGAGGTAAACTGGGTTCCTCTATCTGATACGATACTCCTTGGAACTCCATGCAGCATACGATCCTGGTCATGTATATCTTTGCCAACTTAGCACTGGTGTAAGTGGTCTTTACTGGGATGAAATGAGCTACTTTCGTCAATCGATCAACTACAACCCAAATCGAGTCATAGCCTGAACGAGTACGAGTCCTGGGCAATCCCGTGATAAAATCCATGCCTAGCTTATCCCACTTCCGTTCGGGTATCGGCAATGGTTGTAACAATCCCGCTGGCTTCTGATGCTCTGCCTTTACTCTCTGACATACATCACAAACTGCTACATACTCCGCAATATCCTTCTTCATTCCAGTCCACCAAAAAATATCCTTCAAATCCAAATACATCTTGGTATTTCCTGGGTGAATCGAATATGGTGAATCGTTGGCCTCTTGCAAAATCAACTTCCTGATCTCTGAGTCATTGGGCACGTAAACGCAGTCTTCAAACCATAGGGTATCGTGTTCATCCTCACGAAATCCTTTAGCTTTTCCTTTCCTCAATTTTTCCTTAATGGCGGCAATCTCTTTGTCGGTCTTTTGGGCTTCTCTGATTTTATCCATCAAAGTTGACTGAATCTCCAATGCTGCTACATAGCCTCTCGGAACTATTTCCAAACATAGTTCACGAAGATTTTCTGCTAACTCCTTGGGCATTTCTCCCGTCATTAACGTATTGACATGGCTCTTACGACTTAATGCGTCTGCTACTACATTAGCCTTTCCGGGGTGATAATGCAATTTCATATCATAATCCTTGATGAGTTCCAACCATCTCCTTTGTCTGAGATTCAACTCCTTCTGTGTGAAAATGTACTTCAAACTCTTATGATCCGTGTACACCTCACAATGGTTTCCAAATGAGGAAATGCCTCCATGTTTTCAAAGCATGCACTACGGCTGCTAACTCCAAATCATGCGTAGCATAATTCAACTCATGAGGCTTTAGTTGTCTTGAGGCATATGAAACAACTCTCCCTTCCTGCATAAGCATTGCTCCAAGTCCTCGACGTGAAGCGTCGCAATACACCTCATAATCTTTGGTCTGGTCTGGCAAAATCAACACTGGTGAGGTAACCAAACGTTCCTTCAACTCCTGGAAACTAGCCTCACATTCCTCCGTCCAAATGAACTTGGTATCTTTCTTTAATAACTCCGTCATAGGTTTCGCAATCTTTGAGAAATTTTCAATAAATCTCCGGTAGTATCCTGCGAGTCCAAGAAAACTCCGGATCTCTCCAACTATGGTCAGTGCTTCCCATTTAGTCACGGTATCCACTTTAGCGGGATCTACTGCTATAACTTCTCCAGATATAACGTGTCCGAGAAATCCTACTTCCTTCAACCAAAACTCACATTTGCTGAACTTGGCATATAGTTGATGTTCTCTGAGCTTTCCAAGTACCAAACGCAAATGCTCCTTATGCTCCTCTTCATTCTTTGAATAAACCAGGATATCATCAATGAACACTACGACGAACTTATCCAAAAACTCCATAAACACTTTGTTCATCATGTTCATAAAATAGGCAGGTGCGTTAGTCAGACCAAATGACATAGCGGTATACTCGTACAACCCATACCTGGTGGTAAAAGCTGTCTTTGGAATATCCTGTTCTTGAATCTTCAACTGGTGGTATCCTGATCGCAGATCGATCTTGGAAAATACCTTAGCTCCTTGCAATCGATCAAACGGATCATTAATCATTGGTAGTGGGTACTTGTTCTTGATCGTTACTTCGTTCAATCCTCGATAATCAACAACCATCCTTAACGATCCATCCTTCTTCTCCACTAGAAGTACTGGCGATCCCCAAGGCGAAGAACTTGGGTGAATATATCCCTTATCCAGTAACTCCTTAGTCTGTTTCTTAATTTCTACCAAATCCTTTGCTGGCATCCTATATGGTCTCTTCGATATTGGCCCTGTGCCTGGCAATAGCTCAATCAAAAACTCAATATCTCTATCCGGTGGCATGCCTGGTAACTCTTCCGGGAATACATCGGGAAAATCCCTTACCACTGGTACTTCCTCCTGCACAACTCGTGTTAGGCAATTTACTTGAATCACCTTCGGCACATGTCGGGATACATACTTGATCCTTCTCCCTTCTGGTGTGGTAAGCAAAATTGACTTACTAGCACATTCAATATTCCCTTCATACTTTGATAACCAATCCATGCCTAATATCACATCCAATCCTTGTGATTCCAATACTATTAGGTCTGAGGGAAAAACATAGTTACCAATCCTTAATGGTAACCAATCACACCATAGACTAGCCACATACTCTGCTCCAAGCGAGGTTACTAACATGGGTGACCTAAGGGCTTGGGTTGATAGGTTGTACTTATCCACAAATCCCCTTGAGATGTATGAATGCGATGCACCAGTATCAGAAAGAACGAGTGCAGTAAATGACTTAACCAAAAACTTACCTATTACTGCATCAGGCTGAGCTTCAACCTCCTCCACGCTAACGTGGTTTACCTGTCCCCTGTTGAAAGGGTTTGGCTTCTTCCCAGAACTTCCATTGCCATTTCCATTTTGTATTTCAGGGCACTCATTGGCATAATGTCCGGTCTTTGAACACTTAAAGCAAGTGACTTGGCTCAGGTTCTTCTTGGCTGGGGTTGATGGGTTGGTGCAGTTCTGGCCGTTGCTTCCTCCATTCCCATTACCATTCCTGGTGCCATTGTGATTGTGCGAGCTACCTCCTCCATGGGTATGCTGGAAATGTCCCCCCGGTCTAGGGGTAAAACGTGGCTTCTACTGAGCTCCTGAACTATACTTTCCTTGTCCATACTTCCTCTTGCGATTATCAATTTGCTGCTGCTTCCCTTCAATCATAAGAGCACGATCTACCAACTCCTGGTAGTTGTTGAAGGTTGCTACCATCAACTGCATGCTCAACTCATCATTCAGTCCTTCCAGAAACTTCTCCTGCTTAGCTGCATCTATAGCGACGTCATCTGGGGCATAATGTGCTAACTTACTAAAGTCCTCCACATACTGGCCAACTATCCGTCCTCCTTGGCGCAAGTTGCGAAACTCACGCTTCTTCATGGCCATAGCTCCTGCTGAAACATGTGCAGTACGAAAAGCTTGCTGAAACTGGTCCCATGTGACAGTGTCGACTGGGAAAGTGGCTGTGAAATTTTCTCACCATGATGCTGAGGGTCCTTCTAACTGATGTGTGGCAAACTTCACCTTCTCCGCATCTATGCATCCTGCTATGGTCAACTCCCTATCTGTCTTGCGGAGCCAATCATCTGCTACTATCGGCTCGGTGCTACTGGAAAACACCGGTGGATTTAGCCTAAGAAAACGGGCTAAGTGATCAACAGGTGGTGGTGGTGGTGGGTTGTTGTTGTTGTTCCCCTGATTCTGATTCTGGACTAGCAACTGCATCAGTGTGTTCTTCTGCTGGATCAACTGGGTGAGCTCCGGTGGAAAGGCAAATCCGGGGTCACATCTCGGAGGCATCTGAGGGTTTAGAAAAGATGAGATGTAAGAATAGAGGGGGTCTAAAGAGAAAACACTACCCATATGCTCATGAGGCAAAATCAAACAATTCACTTCATTCAATCAAACAAGGGCATACAATCGATCTATCTATCGCAAAAGTGCTCGAACTACTATATTTACATGGTGGACTACTACTACTGATGAGGTGGTCTACTAGAAATATTCTTCGGTTGCAGACTCCATGATATCTGCTCCAGCTTCATCAACATAGTCATCATCGCTACTATCTGGATCCGAATCGGTGCCGTCGATGATGATGCAGTCTTTCGGGCTAATCTCCTTGGGTTCTTCGTCTTCATCTACTGGCGTAGGGCTTCCCATAAATATTCCGATCTTCTTGATCAGGTCGTCATTCTTCTCCACCAATACTTCAATTTCTTCTTCATAATCTTCACGTGTAGCCTTGAGTTCTTCCTCCAGTTCCTTGATTCTAGTTTTAGCCTTCTTCAGATCTATCATGTCGGCGCACATCTGGTTCTCCTGTCGTCGAATGTGCTGGTTTAGCTCCTAGATAAAAGCTGCAATTGATCTATCCTTCCTGGTACTGATCATCTCCCAGTGTTCATCTCGGCACCCACAAATCTGGTAGATAGTATCCTTGAGATCCTTGCGGTAGACTTCTCCAATGCGTCCCATGGCGATGTGAGCTGCCATGCTCTGTCCTAGACTCCAAGTTGGTGCATCAAAAGAAAACTCTATGGCCTCAGTGACTGGCATGAACGTCCTTCCTGGAACTTGAACTTGAATCATCCAGCGCTCTTCTTCGGGTAAAGTGGCGTTGTAGGTTCCGGTGAAGCTTGGTACTCCTATTTCAGGTATCTAGTGACTTCCTTCAAGTAACGTCCAAAGGGTGTATCTTCATCTGGTTGCGTGAACTTGTTCCTTGCATCCGCCATCCTAAAGAGTAGAAAAGATGAGAGGTCAGAAGAGAAGAGAATGAATAGTGATCTAGGTCCTTTAGCTTAGTGGTCGTGTCCTACAGTCAGCGTGTGCTCTGATACCATCTCTGTAGCGACCAGACCTCAAACGGTCTGATCTCTGTGCTCCGGTTCATCCCTGGATTAGTAATGCTAACACCACACAGTACTCGGAGGATTTATAGCAGAGTAGCAATCACACACTTATTACATTGAGTTTCTCAAAAGAGAACTTATTACAATAAATATGGCTTAAGGCCATCTAATAACGATAACATTGGAAGGCTTGGAAGATAAGTGAGTCCATCAACTCCAACGGCATCACTGAGAATAGAACCACGACCTAAAAACTCCTTAATCGTCGTCTGAAAAGTCTGCAACATTAACGTTGTAGCCCGAAACGGGTCAGCACATGGAATATGCTGGCAAGGTAACGCATAGAGAGTAATGGAATGAAACAGCTATACTATATGCATATTTGGCTGGTGGAAAGCTCTATGGTTACAGTTTTGCGTAAAGCTAATTTTTCCCTACTTCAAAGGAATAAATTTATTTAACTATCATGGTAGTTGTTAAACATTGAGAATTGTTGACAACATTCTCAATCCCAATTAAGCATCATCATTAAACATAACCCAACAAAATTAATTTAGAGTAACATGTTGAGATTCACATGAAAATCCAGGTACTAGATACTCAAGATGTCCATAAACGGGGACACGGCTAACCATGATTAGTTTATTACACTCTGCAGAGGTTTGCGCACTTTTCCCCACAAGACTAGATCGCCTCCGTTTGGTTTCTCGCACTACATGGTGTTTGAGAAGACGGATGACCGAGACATAGTCTTTCAGAAGCGCTAGCACCTTACGATTGGGTAGACCGTACCAACCTACATCCCCTACATCTGCTAGTCTACCACTGTAAGAGTTCGCACGACTTAGTCAACTATGCTAGAGCCCATAATAGCTTGTGGCTGCACACAGAAGTTTCTAGTATGAATAGTCTCATGATCCCTTTGAGCCTGAGTGGCGGTCCGAAAGAAAACAGGCAAGTCTTGGAATACCCAGGTGCCTCAATCCACCCAGATGTGTGTTTAAGTTGCCACCTTAGATAAACCATTAATTAACAAAACTCACATCTATCATGGATATCACTCACCCAATCCACGTCTACTAGCATAGCATGGCATAATAAGCAAACGGAGAAGTAACTCCCAAAGGTTTGATAATAAACAGGTAATAGGTACTACCTCATCTACTTCCCATCCCACAATTTAATTAGATCCTAATCACGCAATGTGTGAGGGTTGATCTAATGCAATAAAACTTGGTAGTAGAAAAGGTATGATCAAAGTGTTACTTGCCTTGCTGATGATCCGCGAAACCTAGAGATTCGAAGTAACAGGTGGCGCACTCCGGGTATTCTATCGCAGACAAACAAACAAGCATACAATAAGTACTCATCTAATGCACAGGTAAAACTCAAATAAGAGATCTAACCAGAAGGTTCAACTTAAGAACTCCGGTTGGCAAAAAGAATCAAATCGAACGAAGCAACGAAAGTCAAACGGCGAAAGAAAACAACTTCGTTCTACAAATCTGGATCTAGGGCAAATTTTACAGTAGCAAAAACTTGTTTAAGTTGGTTAAACGGATAGAGGGTTTCGAGAAAAAACTCTAGGCGCTTGAATCACCTGATTCTGATAAATGAACGAAAAGTTATACTAAAACGAAAAACGGATCAGGAATCGCAATCAGAAAAATCGCGGATTTAATCCGAGAAAAAGAAAAACGACGAACGCCGATATATATATATATATACATATATATTTATGACGGCACGGAAAACGAGGCGGCGGCGAACCTCGGCGGCGGGATCCGGCGACGGCGGCGGCGGTGGCGGCTAGGGCGGGGCGCGTGGGCTAGGGTTTGGGGGCGCGGGTGGCTGGGCTCGGCTGGCTCCCCCCGGCTTATAAAGGCCTCCCGGGTCGGTGTCCAGGTCGGACACGGCCCGTTAAGTCGGTTCGCATTTTTTTAATTATTCCGCTCGAAAGAAAAAAAATACTAAACGGACTCCAAAAATTCCGAAATAAATTTTTACGGGCTTCTAAAATCAAGCCGCACAAGGTGAACATTTATTTGGGACCTAAATGCAATTTTGAAAAATGCACATTTTTCCTAAATTCAAATAAAACACCGAAAAACTCTGAAATAAAATCTTATTTGATTTTATTATTAAATCCTCAATATTTCTTTATTTTGGGAAAGTCATTTTATTCCCTCTCTCATATTTTTGTAATAGAAATAATTGATGATAAAATAAATAAAATCAAATGATCCTATTCTCAAAATTTGAGAGAACTCAAATATGAAAATAACGAAATCCCCAACTCTCTCCGTGGGTCATTGAGTTGCGTAGAATTTATAGGGTCAACCAAATGCAAAATAAAATATGATATGCATTGATGATCTAATGTATAACATTCCAAATTGAAAATTTGGGATGTTACAGAGGCCCCTCAGGACCTCCGCGTTGGCCCGCTCGGCCTGGCCGTTGCTCCGGGGGTGTGCTACCGAAGCGTAGCATATCTGCGTTCCAAGGTTAGCACAGTACGTTTTGAAGAGATTACTGGTGAATTGCGAACCGTTGTCGGTGATGATGCAGTTGGGCACCCCAAATCGGCTCACGAGGCCCTTGATGAATTTGACCGCTAAGCCCGCCGGGATTGTGCGGACGGCTTCCACCTCAGCCCACTTGGTGAATTTGTCCACGGCGACGTAGAGGTAGAGATAGCCCCCTAGCACCCGAGGAAACGGGCCCAGAATGTCCAGCCCCCAAACTGTGAACGGCCATGAGAGGGGTATAGTCTGTAGACCCCCCGCAGGCTGATGGATCTGCTTAGCGTGAAACTAGCAGGCCTCGCAAGCCTTCACAAGCTCAACGGCGTCGTTGAGCGCTGTGGGGCAATAGAATCCACTACGGAACGCCTTGCCGACGAGGGTCCGTGACGACGAGTGGTGTCCGCAGTCTCCGCCGTGTATGTCCACCAGCAGCTCCTTCCCTTGCTCTTGGGAGATGCAACGTAGGGACACGTCATTTGGTCGCTTCCTGTAGAGCTCTCCATCCCTGATGCAATAAGCCGTGGCCTGCCACGCCACACGCTCTGCTTCCTCCTCATTCTCCGACAAAGTCCCTTGCATCAGGTAGTTCTTGAGCCCCGGGATCCAACACCCTTCCTGAGGCTCTAACGCCAGGAGCAGGCATGCCCCTGAGGCTGGGCCGCAGACCGGGGCTCCTGAGGCAGGCGGCTGAGGGAGCTCCTCCCTTGGTTGCGCCGTGCTCGACAGTGACGGTACCGCCGAGGGTTTGAAGAGCCGCTCCTCAAAGACGCCAGGCTCCTAAGGCAGCCGCCTAGATGCCCTCTTGGCGATGTCATCAGCCTCCTGATTGGTGCCGCGAGGCACGTGCTGCAACTCCAGCCCCCAGAACTATTTCTCCATCTTGCGAACCTCAGCGAGGTAGGCTTCCATGTGCTCGTCCTTTGGATCGTATATCTTGTTGGAGAAGTTGACGAGGAGCTGCGAATCACCCTTGATGACGAGGCGCTTCACCCCTAAGGCAGCTGCGGCCTTCAAGCCTACTATTAGGCCTTCGTACTCCGCTATGTTGTTGGAGACCTTTTCTCCGTGCTGGAAGCAAAGTTGTACGGCGTAGTAGAGTTTGTCCTGGGTAGGGGATACAAGCACTCGCCAGCTCCCGCACCGTGTCGGGAGAACGCCCCATCAAAGTACATGACCCAGCCATCCGGTGCTTCACTTCCCGGGGAAAGTGATCGGTCTTCGCCTGCCTCGAGACCCGGCGCTTCTGCCCATTCTGCCATGAAATCCGCAAGTGCGGCTCCCTTGATGACTCTGGTCGTACTGAATTCTAGCTGAAATGCCTGTAGCTCGATGTTCCATTCAGCAACCCTTCTAGCTGAGTTGGGGCTCCTGAGCACTCTTTCCAAGGGGTATGCTGAGACGACTTTGATGGGATGTCCTTGGAAGTAGTGGCGCAGCTTGTGTGAGGCCTCCAGTAGTGCGAGGAGGAGTTTTTGAGGCATGGGGTACCGTGCCCTTGCATCCCTTAGCACCGTGCTGACGAAGTACACGGGATGCTCGACAAGGTTGAGGGTGCTGGCGCTGCTTGCGTCCTCCAGAGGTCGAGGCGTCTCTTGAGATGACAGAGCTCCTAGTGCTTAGTCGCCTGAAGAGGACTCTCCTGCTCCGGGTGCATTCTCCTGCTGCGGCTATTCCTTTCTGGCTGCGGTTGCGGCCTTCGCGAGCCCCCTGTCTCTGCTTTGCTTCAGTTCGGACGGTCTATGCGGCCTTGGCACAACGCTCCTCCCTGACCGCTACCAGGGCTGCGCTAGCGGAGTACGGGGTGGCCGCAAGGTAGAGCACCAGGGGCTCCCGAGGACGCAGAGCTACCATCACTGGTGGACTGGTAAGGTACCTCTTGAGGTCTTGGAATGCGTTGTCGGCCTCTTCAGTCCATTCGAAGGGACCCTTTTTCTTCATCAGCTTGAAGAAGGGCAGCGCTCGTTCCCCCAGCTTGGAGATGAAACGCCCTAGCGTAGTTACACGCCCGGTGAGCTTCTGCATTTCTCTGAGGGTCCTTGGTGGGCTCATGTATTTGCCTGCCTTAACCTTCTCCGGGTTGGCCTCGATGCCCCTGTGGGATACGAGGAAACCTAGGAGCTTGCCCGAGGGGACTCCAAACACGCACTTCTCCGGGTTGAGCCGTAGGTCCACTTCGTTGAGGCTCGCGAAGGTTTCTTCTAGGTCCTGTATCAGGGTTCTTGCCTCACGAGACTTCACCACAATGTCATCGACGTAAGCTTCCGCGTTCCTCCCGAGCTGCCGGCCTTGTTGAGGTTGGTGAAGTCGACGCACATGCGCTCCTTTCCTCCCTTTTTCGGCAGCCGATCCAATCAGGGTAGCGGACCTCGCGGATAACTCCTGCTGCCTCTAGCTTCCGGGTCTCTTGAACGATGAAAGCATGTTTCTCAGTAGACTGCCGCCTTGCCTTGTGCTTCACGGGGCGCACATTGGGGCACACGTTGAGGTGATGCTCAATCACTTCCCTTGGGACCCCTGCTAACTGATCAGGTTCCCACGCGAACACCTTCTTGTTCGCACGCAGGAACCTGATCAGGGCTTTCTCCTGCTCGGGCTCGAGGGTGGTTCCTGGGAGCCACCCAGGAGAGCTGCAACGATGGGCGGCGCTGGTGCGGCAAAACGGGCAAGGAAGAGGTCGCGCAGGTCCTCCCAGGAGGTGACAGAGGCCGTCGGCAGGTGGAGGAGCCACGCGCGCGGGATGCCGGTGAGGGCCATGGGTAACCAGTTGGCCATCACCTGGTCGTCGCCCCCGGCTCTGAGGACGGCCTCCTCGTACACCAGCAGGAAAATCATCGGGTCTGTCGCGCCGTCGTAGCGCGGCGGCGTCTCAGGCCTGAACTTGCGCGGCCACTGCACCTGTCGCAAGGCGGGGGCCAAGGCCCGGAGCCCCTGGCCCTAGTGTTGACGTCCGTTGCTGGAGCGGGCGGCGCATTGTCCGCCATGAGGGCGGGATGCGATGTTGGGGGAGAGCGGGTCGTCAGGAGGGAGGACTCTGGCGCACCCCTACCTGGCACGCCAAATGTCGGATTTCGGGTTCCGGCAGACCCTTGAGGTTCGAACACTGGGGTGCGCGCGGAGATCTCTCCCCTACCGATCTACATCCAATCTCCTCTCATGATCTAAGCTGGAAACAACGAACAACACAAGGGACACGAGGTTTATACTGGTTCGGGCCACCGTTGTGGTGTAATACCCTACTCCAGTGTGTGGTGTGGTGGATTGCCTCAGGGGCTGATGATGAACAGTACAAGGGAAGAACAGCCTCGCGAGAGGTGTTCTTGAGCTGGTGCAATGAACTGCTAGGGTGAGTTCAGTTGCCTCTCTCTCTACTAGGGTTCTACCAAATCTCTGGCCGTTTCCTCGGTGTCTCTACTCTGTGGTGGATAGCTCTATTTATAGAGGCCCTGGGCCTCTCCCCAAATAATGAGCGGGAAGGGCGCCAACACTTGGCCATTTTGAAGGGGAACATATAGTACAAGTTATCCTGACCAAAGGTGGTCTTCGGCTGCCAAAAGCACTGGTGATGACGCCGTCTTGGGCTCCACGGTGACCTCCGCCCTACCGCTCTACTGGTCTTGGTCTTGTTGCACCGGAATGGTAACCTTTGCCCGATGCCTCGGCCTTTGCTTGCGCCCTTTGCACCAAAGGGGAAACAAGAACACTGCGCAGGCCGGCGCCCGCCTGGTCTCGATCGTCATGTCTTGCGTCACGGGTTCCTCGCGAGGTATCCCCGCCTTGATCTCTCCGCCTCCTCGAGAGCCTTCCTGACGAGGCTGCCTCTGAGGAAGCTTCCTGTCGTCCGCCCCGCGAGGCTTGGCCCCTCGCGAGGTTCTTGAGCTTGAGCTGATGAAGATGGGCCGCGCTGGGCCCCCACTTGAGCCACGCCGTAGGCCACAGGCAGGCAAGTCTGGGGACCCCCGTTCCCAGAACGCCGACTATTATATGGGACCTTTTCCTTCCTCTAATGGGTATACACATATTTTGGTTACTGTTGATTATGTCATAAGTGGGTAGAAGCTATTCCAACTAGCAGTGCTGATTATAACACTTCCATTAAAATGCTTAAAGAAGTTATTTTCCCAAGGTTTGGAGTCCCTAGATATCTAATGAATGATGGTGGTTCACACTTTATTCATGGTGCTTTCCGTAAAATGCTTGCTAAATATGATGTTAAGCATAAAATTGCTTCACCCTATCATCCTCAATCTAGTGGTCAAGTTGAAATTAGCAATAGAGAAATAAAATTAATAATGCAAAAACTATCAATAGGTCCCGAAAGAGTTGGTATAAGAAACTAGATGATGCACTTTGGGCCTACAAAACAGCTTATAAAAATCCTATGGGTATGTCTCCTTATAAAATGGTTTATGGATGAGCTTGTCATTTGCCTCTTGAGTTAGAACATAAAGCATTTTGGGCAATTAAAGAACTCAATTATGATTTCAAACTTGCCGGTGAAAAGATGTTATTTTATATTAGCTCACTAGATGAATGGAGAACCCAAGCTTATGAAATGCCAAACTATTCAAAGAAAAAGTTAAAAGGTGGCATTACAGAAGAATCCAAAAGTAGGAATTCAAAGTTGGTGAATATGTTCTTTTATACAATTCTCATTTTAGATTTTTTGCAGGAAAGCTTCTTTCCAAATGGGAAGGACCATGTATTATCGAAGAGGTTTACCGTTCTGGAGCCATTAAGATCAATGATGCCGAAGGCACTAATCCAAAGGTGGTAAATGGGGAAATTATTAAGCACTATATCTCAGGTATGCCTATTAATGTTGAAACCAATATTATCCGAACCATGACACCGGAGGAACACATAAAAGAAACCTTCGAGAACACTCCAGAACCCTGAAAAAGAGGAGGTACGTGATACAGTAAGTAAATAGACTCCAAAAAATCCGCAAAATATTTTCTGTCAGTTTTGGAATATTACAAAAATTAGGAAAATAAGAAACAACTAGGGAGGCAACCGAGGCGAGCACAATACACCAGGGCACGCTTGCCTTACCTGGTGCGCCCTGGTGGGTTGTGCCCCCTTCAGGAACCTTCCTGACTCCATTTACTTCCATTTGATTGTTTTCCAAGATAAAAAAGATGTTTATATACCCCCTGAGCGTATTGACCACCGCATCATGAATAAATCCTCTGTTCTTGTTTTGTGCTGTTTTCCTAATAGATCTGAAATATGTCATCTCAAGGCTCGGAGGAGAGAGCTATGTCTCCTGCTATGTTGCAAATCCAAAGATCTTTGGGGAGATTTATCCCTACCTATGGTCCACCGAAGAGGAAGAAGAAACTGACGTGGAGGAGACGGAGGATGCATCCTTGGATGAAGATGAAGCCACGCTATCTCAACCTCGAGATCTTCACATGGAGCTCAAGAAGCCAGACTTCCCAACAAAGCAAACAAAATCGAAACCCAATCTATCCCTCCTCGTTTCCTGCAGGAAAGCAAGGCATAATTATGCAAGAAGATATTAAGGCTTGAGCTGGAGAATGAGGATCTAAGGGATGATAATTTTAGCCTCTGATGCAAGCTACATAAGCTTACTACTTCATCACCACCACCGCCATCATCTTCTTCATCACAAAATGAGACTTGAGTACATGGTATGGGCACTCCCCTTGCCATGTGCCATGCTTGGGGGAGGTGCCCCGGTACCGTATCACCATCACTTTTATTTCCTTTACCTATCTTAGTTCGATCTTTAGTTATCTCATGAATTAGTTGAATGAAAGTTTAGCATCATCTATTTTCGAGTCTTAGTTTCGTGATCTATCTATGTAATCGAGTGAGAATTATATAATAAAGTTTAGTTTGAGTTTTTCTTCTTAATTTTATGTTTCAATCAAAATAAAAGAAAATAATGAAAAACATCATATGCTAATCTTATGTTTTGTAATGACAACACATGAGGAAGAGTACAAGTGGTAAAATTTGTTGAAAATTTACAAACATAGCATTGGTCAATGATACAACTCATGAAAGAATTAATAAGGGAAGAGAAGATTCACATGCAAATACACTATCTTGGACATCTTTTATGATTGTGAGCCCCCATCAATTATTATATGCCAAAATTGTTGACATTGGATAAGGAAGACAATGTAATGATTTATGTTTGTTCATATTCACATAGAAGTTATATTGTCATATATCCTTCAACATGTGGTGCTTGCTCAATATCTTTGCTAGCCAAAAATTCACACTAAGTAGAGATACTACTTGTGCATCCAAGAACCCTTAACCCAAACTCATGTTTTGAGAGTCCACCATACCTACCTATGGATTGAGTAAGATCCTTCAAGTAAGTTTCCATTGGTGCAAAAGGGCAATAAAAATTGCTTCTAAATGTGTTTCATCATTTAGTGTAAGTGAAAATTGAGCATTGTACGAACTTGTGATGGCAAAGTAATAAAAGCGAGAGACTGCATAATAAAGGTTGCTATCATAAGGGGCAATATAATGTGGCATTCTTTTGCATTAATAGATTGAGCATACAAACCAAAAAGCGCATGACAACCTCTGCTTCCCTCTGCGAAGGGCCTATCTTTTACTTTATGTATTTACTTTTAATGCAAGAATCAAAGTATTCTTCTCTATTCCTTTTTCTTTTTTCTTTTTGCAAGCATCATGTGGTGGGGAAAGATCTAGGCACATATATCCAATTGGATATGAGTGAGCATGAGTTATTATTGTTGACATCACCCTTGAGGTAAATAAGTTGGGAGGCAAAACTATAAGACCCTATGTTTCTATGTGTCCGGTTGAAACTTTTTGCTCGGTGTTACCGATTTCAATACCGAGAAAACACTTTGCCATTTGCATCCTGCATATTTGTTCCAGCTCCACTCGATGATCTTGACCTCTACTAGCATCTTACATTACATGTTGCTTTGTCATGTGACCCACGGACCAAACCTATTCGACTCACACTCCAGAAGATCCCTTCTTGGAAATTGATGTCAAAGGGAGGAGAGAGATCGCATCAAAGCTTAATCACGTCAAAGGGAGAGAGAGACCCTATGGGAAGGGAAGATTTCTTAGTCTTCCCAGATGATTGGTATTCAAAGAGGAGAGAAGTCGCATGTCTTTAAAAGGGGAGAAGACATGTATATGTTATGATTGTTTTGCTTTGATTTTCTCTTACCCTATCTTCTCCCATTATCCAATATCAGATTCAGGGGGAGAAAGACATCTAAGGGAAGGAAATCTTCAAATTCATTGCATACCTTTAGAGTACTAAGTACTCACTCTCTACATGTCATCCCAATCTTGGTATTCTTGTGGTTTTCTGTTCTTGCATTGCTTAGTAGGTGTTCTTGTGTTATCTAACCCTATTTTCTCTAGTTCACCTCCTCCAAAGCCAGTTCAAGACCACAGGGTAAGTATACGCATCACACTCATGTGCATGATGATCTCTTGCTACTATACATATTGTTTGCAAGAAGGAATCGTGAACATGGAGGTAAACTTCCTATATTCATATCATTTGCTCTGAGGCATATAGCCAAGATACATGTAACTCATTTCTTGCTTTGTCATGCTTATGCTTTCACATGATCTTATATTCCATATTCACATGATTGCATACATGTAGGGGGGCCTATGCATGTTACATGTCCTACCAAAGCTTTACTTATTATTCTTCATATATTTATCTAAAGCTTTGATGTATGTTGTCATCAATTACCAAAAAGGGGGAGATTGAAAGGACAAGTGCTCCCTTGGTGATTTTGGTAATTAATGTTAACATATCTCTTGTTGGACTAATACTTTTATCTAGTATATTTCAGAAAGTTCAACAAAGGCGTGGCATGGACAAGAGGATGTGGAGCCCCTTCAAGAAACTAAGGACAAGGATTGGCAAAAGCTCAAGACTCTTCATTTTCATTTTAGTGATCCAAGATCACATTGAGTCCATAGGAAAGCCAATACTATTAAAATTGGGTGAGGTGTTGCTTAATGGCTTGCTTGCTCAAAGTTCTTAGTGATATGCTCCAAAGCCCTCAACCACTTTCTCATTTCCACATATGTCCCAAACCAAAAGCCAAACTCAGCCCCACCGATTTGATCTATCCGGTGCCACCGAGTTCACTTGACATAGCCACTGCCAGAAACCCTAATCAGTTCGGTCTCACCGAGATGGGCTTGCAAACTCTGTTGCCTATTGCAACTATTTCGGTCTCACCGAGATACACAATCGGTCCCACCGAGTTTGCTGGACCAACTATCTGTTTTGCTTATTACCAAAATCTGTCTCACTGAGTATGTGTAATCGGTCAAACCGAGTTGAGGTTTTTACCCTAACCCTAGCATACCGGTCCCACCGAGTTGATCATATCAGTCCCACCAAAAACTCTAACGTTCACATTTTGAACCAAATCGGTCTGACCAAGTTTTTTGATTCGGTCCCACCGAGTTCAGTAAATTGTGTGTAATGGTTAGATTTTGTGTGGAGGCTATATATACCCCACCACCCATCCTCCATTCGTGGAGAGAGCCATCAGAACATGCCTACACTTCAAGCATTAATTTCTGAGAGAGAACGACCTACTCATGTGTTGAGGCCAAGAATTCCAATCCAACCACAAGAATCTTGATCTCTAGCCTTCCCCTTGTTGCTTTCCACTCAAATCATCTTTCCACCACATCCAAATCTTGAGAGAGAGTTGAGTGTTGGGGAGACTATCATTTGAAGCACAAGAGCAAGGAGTTGATCATCAACACACCATCTATTACCTTTTGGAGAGTGGTGTCTCTTAGATTGGTTAGGTGTCACTTGGGAGCCTCCGTCAAGATTGTGGAGTTGAACCAAGGAGTTTGTAAGGGCAAGGAGATCACCTACTTTGTGAAGATCTACCCAAGTGAGGCAAGTCCTTCATGGGTGATGGCCATGGTGGGATAGACAAGGTTGCTTCTTCGTGGACCCTTCGTGGGTGAATCCCTCCATGGACTCGCGCAACCGTTACCCTTCGTGGGTTGATGTCTCCATCAACGTGGATGTATGATAGCACCACCTATCGGAACCACGCCAAAAATCTCTGTGTCTCCAATTGCGTTTGCACACTCCAATCCCATCCCTTTACTTTCTTGCAATTTGCATGCTTTACTTTACGCTGCTTGTCAATGGATTTTTCACGGCAGATATCCTTAGTGTGAGGACATTCCAATCCAACCACAAGAATATTGATCTCTAGCCCTCCCCAAGTTTCTTTCCAGTCAAATCATCTTTCCACCATATCCAAATCTATGTGAGAGAGTTGAGTGTTGGGGAGACTATCATTTGAAGCACAAGAGCAAGGAGTTCATCATGAACACACTATCTATTACCTTTTGGAGAGTGGTGTCTCCTAGATTGGTTAGGTGTCACTTGGGAGCCTCCGTAAAGATTGTGGAGTTGAACCAAGGAGTTTCTAAGGGCAAGGAGATCGTGTACTTCGTGAAGATCTACCCAAGTGAGGCAAGTCCTTTGTGGGTGGTGGCCATGGGATAGACAAGGTAGCTTCTTCATGGACCCTTCGTGGGAGGAGCCCTTCGTGGACTCGCACAACCATTAGCCTTCGTGGGTTGAAGTCTCCAACAACGTGGATGTACGATAGCACCACCTATCGGAACCACGCCAAAAATCTCCGTGTCTCCAATTGCGTTTGCACACTCCAATCCCATCCCTTTACTTTCTTGGAAGTTGCATGCTTTACTTTCTGCTGCTCATATACTCTTGCCATGCTTGCTTGAAATGTATTGTGAATGTTTAAAATTGTGCTAAAACTCCACCTTAAATTAGAGAAATAAAACTGCTACTTTTCTTTATTAAGGGTCTAATCACCCCCCTCTAGACACCTCTTCTCGATCCTACGACCTGAAAAAGCTACGTCAGGACACCTATTCCGCACATCTTCAAATGAGCTGAAAATTTATGGAGAATTATTTTGGAATATATGAAAATACTGGAGCAAATAACTATAGGAGGGGGGCCACCTGGTGACCACAAGACACCAGGGCACGTCAGGCCCCCAGGTGCGCCCTGGTGGGTTGTGGCCATCCCAGCCTGTCGGTGTCAAAACTGGCGGATCTCGGGTAGGGGGTCCCGAATTGTGCATCTAAGGTCGATGGTAACAGGAGACAGGGGACACAATGTTTACCCAAGTTCGGTCCCTCTATATGGAGGTAATACCCTACTTCCTACTTGATTGATCTTGATGAATATGAGTATTACAAGAGTTGATCTACCACGAGATCGTAATGGCTAAACCCTAAAAGTCTAGCCTATCTGACTATGATTATGAGGATGTCTCTATTGATCTAGCCCTCCGGTTTATATAGGTACTGGAGGGATCTAGGGTTGCACAAGGTCGGTTACAGAGAAAGGAATCTTCATATTTGGTCGCCAAGATTGCCTTCCACGCCAAGGTGAGTCCCATCCGGACACGGGTAGAGTCTTCGGTATTTGTATCTTCATAGCCCATCAGTCAGGCCCATGTCTAATAGGTCGGACACCCGAGGAACCCTTAGTCCAAGACTCCCTCAGTAGCCCCTGAACCAGGCTTCAATGATGAGGTGTCCGGCGCGTAGATTGTCTTCGGCATTGCAAGGCGGGTTCCCCTTTCCGAATACTCCAAGATAGTCTTCGGACGTAATGAACGTGTCCGGATCTGCAACACAAATACCACACACAACTTCAGAGAATACAATATTGCACGAGTCCAATCCGCTGACAACTTTTTGTAATGTGACATCACATCTGCTTGGTCATCATTTCGAACCGTTTTCCGTCTGCCATTGCACGTTTCGAGACGCAGTTTTAATAGCATGTCTTGTCGAAGCAGAGATCGTGTCCCCTTATTGCGGGATTCTCATTAATACAGGTGTGGGTAATATAACCATGCCGTTTACACAACCCTTGGGAATAGGAGAGTTTTAAGGCGAGTGGGGAGGCGCTTGATATTCACGGCCTTTATAAGGAGATAAGGATTCCCTTTCTTCACCCACGCCTTCTCTCTTTCTTTGCCCTTCCATTCTCGAGCTCCAGCGCCCAAGTCCCCATTCTTTCTGCCTCAAGGAAGCACTCAACCATGTCCGGATCTAGAGGACAAGGCAAGTGGATGACCTCCTCCGTTAGGGAGAAGGACATCACCAAGCTTCGGGAGGCCGAGCATCTGGTGAAAGAAATCGCCCACCGGCTTCCATCCAAGGGGCAAATCGTCCCCACCCTGAAGCCCAACGAGAGGGTGGTATTCATCCCGCATTTCATCAGCGAGTTAGGGTTTCCTCTCCACCCTTCCATCCGCGGGCTTATGTTCTATTACGGCTAGATTTCCATGACCTAGCGCCGAACTCTTTCCTCAACATCTCGGCATTCATCATCGTGTGCGAGGGCTTCCTCTGCATCCAACCCCACTTCGGACTGTGGCTCAATATTTTCAACGTGAAGCCGAAGGTGGTGGATGGCCAGCACACGGAGTGCGAAGGCTCCATGGTGAGCAAGCTGCCCAATGTCACATGGCCCAAGGGTACTTTTGTGGAGACCGTCAAGGAGTGGAAGAAACTGTGGTTCTATATCACAGAGCCCCGCGATGCCACTTGGGTCGCAACTTCTGAATTCAAGTCCGGAGGTCCAGTGCGGCTCACCTCCTCGATGGAGAAGGGCCCAAATTGGTCTTCGTCGGACAAGCTGATAGCGCTACAAACGTGCATTCAAAGCATGGTAGATAAAATCATCAAGCTCGTTGACGTAATCCAGGTGATGCTGGTTCACTGGATTCTCCCATGCCAAAGCCGAAGTTGCCCCTTATGGGAATTTGACCTGAAGAAGCACCAAACTTTGGAGAGGATCTTCAGAACCACTCATGAAGATGCCTGGAAGTTTCTCTTTAAGGTTAACAAGACGCCACCAGTGATAGACTCGGACCGCGGGCACGATATTACCCATTCTGCCAATGAGCTAAGCCTTTCACATCTCCAGACGCATCCTCTGCTTGCTTGTTTCAAGGAGGATATATAAACTTTATTATTTCAGGTATGGACAAAGAGAGCGGAGTAGATTCAATGTTCGGCTCCGCTGCCCGAGGAACCAGTCATCCCGCTCCTGGCGAAGATGCTGGTACCGGCGCCCTATAAGGCGTCGGAGAAGAAGGCCAAGGGGGTCCGGAGTGGCCCCTGCCACAAGGGAGCTTCGGACATGTTGTCCGAAGACAAGACTCACTCCTCCACCGCCGAAGACGATGACGAGGAGGAGGAAGAAATAACCTCTCCCCCTGATGGGGGGAGGAAGAAGAGGGCGGCCTCCACAAATCTGGAGGAGGAGGCGCCCAAGAGAGGGAAGGGTCCGCTTGCGGATAACACCGCGTGGGACGTCGACAGCAGCCCGGAGTGATGCCCCCCGAAACAAGCCCCTGGCCGCGTCGTAAGTACTAAAAACCCACATACGTCCATACATCCGGCCTCTCTTGCTTCATGATATTAATATGTTTAAATGATGGCATTGCAGTCCGGCCCACGACAGCTCCCGCGATCCACATCAAGAGGTTCGTTGGATTCGAAGGCGATGGCCAGCGAGTTACCGCCGGCCGCTCACTCTCCCATGGCCAAGGGCGACGACGGGGTGTTGTCCCAAAGGACCTTCCCAGGCCAGGGTGAGGTTTAGGAGGCTGCCAGGGTGACGCCTGAGGGCGGAACATCGGCTACCGTACACATGGGGGAAAGGACCCCCATGGCGACTGGGGATGGGGGCCTTGCTCAATTCAACCCCCAGCTGAATACAAGTCCGGAGACCTATATGTCTCCAGAATCTGGCGAGCAACCTCCTTCAAAAGAAGGGGGTGTGCCTATAACTCCGGTGACCTCTGTCCAACCAGAGGCACCGGATAATCTGCTGGAAGTGCTATGAGGCGCTTCCATTGTGGATGAACACCGTATCCTTTTGGGTACGGTGATTGAGAGGGTTCAGTCCGTCAAAAGCGGACTGACCGAAGCCTGCGGCAGCCCGCTGACAGGCTTTGAGGTAAGCGACGCAAAATAAAAAGTCCTAATATAGATAGTAGCCCCTGAGACACTATCCGGTGTTAGGAAAGAAGAGCCGGACAGAGGATCAATTTATTTTCACAGGAAACTAACTCAATATGTCTTATATGAATAAGCATGCATCATTGTTGGCTGCGACCTCACACACTGCCGAAATCTCCGGACTGAAGCAGAGACTGGAGTGGGCCGAGGAGGAGCTCGGCCAAGCGAGGAAGCAGCTAGAAGACCAGCAAGGTATGTAGTGACTTGTTGTATATTCAGAAAGAATAAATGATGCGTATCGACCGTAGTGCCATGATATGTGTAGGAACGGCGACCGAGGTCGAGGTCCTTAGACAGGCCCTGGCCAAGGCCGAGGAGAATGCTGCCAAGGCAAAAGCCGCTCGTGAGAAGCACGAGGCCAGGCTTGATGAGGTCCAGCAAGAGCTCCAGGATGCAGTGCAGAAATGCGAATCCTTGGAGCGCGATGTTTCGGCTCGAGAGACCGAACTCGCTAAGGCTCGCCAAAGCGCGGAAGAGGCCTGGGTTGAGGCCCAGGGCACCTTCTAGGAGATCCAGGAGGCCAGGAAAATCGTGGCAGGTAAGGCGTTTAGTATGCAAAGCAAGTATGTGAAGAAGAAGTATCTCTTACTAACCCAGATTCTGAGTTCTCTAGGGGCATTTGTAGATCTGCCGCGCAGTGTGTCGGAAGCTGCGGAGTTCTTCCGAGCCGAAGAAGGGAGCTCAACGGAGAAGCTGTTCTGGTTGCAATATCTTGCGCCAGAACATCCAGTGCCCTTTAGAGATCAACTAAAACAGTTGGTTGAGCTGCATAGGGTGGCCGAACTGGCCATGAAGGATTTAATAATCCGGCTATGGCCTGCCGAAGCTATGCCCGGCAGCTACTTCGGGCTCGTGAAGCGGCTGGTGAGTGCCTGCCCTCGGCTGGATGTCATCAAGCGGTCGATCTGCATAGAGGGCGCACGCATGGCCTTCGCCCGCGTCAAGGTGTGGTGGGCGAAGATGGACGCCATCAAGCTTATGACCGGGGGACCACCAGAGGGCAAGGACAAGTAAGATGCGTATGGACTCAAGTCTAGCAACGGGGGCGTATGTCTCACCATAGTCCATACCATCGACTTGAGTGTAGCCTTCAGCGACAAGACGAGCCTTGTTGCGTACAACTTTTCCACCTTCATCTTGCTTATTTCGAAAAACACATTTGGTACCAATGACATTTTGGTTGTTGTCCAGCTTTTCTACCAATGTCCACACTTGGTTCCTTTCGAAGTTGTGTAGCTCTTCATGCATAGCGTTCACCCAGTCCGGATCATCAAGCGCTTCTTCAACCTTCATAGGTTCAATGCTAGAGATGAATGAATAATGTTCACAGAAATTAGCCAAACAACTTTTTAGAGCGAGTGATTCTCCCAGTTTGAATATCGTTGATGATTTGTTCGATGGGATGGTCTCTTGAAACTCTTGCTCTAACTCGTGAGAGCTTTTGTTTGGGTCGGGGTGGAACATCTTCCTCATCATCTTGTTCTTCCTCTTAGCGTTCTTCGTTGTTGGTGTTGTTGTTCTCTTATAGAGGTGGAGAGGGAGGTTAATGATGTTCATCTTGGTGCACATCCTTGTTTTCTTCATCTTGGCATGTCTCACTTGTGGATGCCTCCGAGTCAACTCGTGGTTCACCTTGTCGTGAGGTAGAAGCTTTCACTTTGACGGATGAGGTACTCTCCTTCACCTCCGTTGGGCGAATCTTTCCAATAGACAAGTCTTGGATTGCTTCCGAAGGGTCTTTGTCTCCTACATCAATTGGCAATTGCTCTCCTTGCGAGCCGTTAGATTCATCAAACTTCACGTCTACCGTTTCTTCAACCTTTCGGGTGAAATTGTTGTAGACACAGTAAGTGTGAGAGTTTGAGCCATAACCGAGTAGGAAACCCTCATGAGATTTAGGAGCAAATTTAGAACGACGATGCTTATCAAGAATATAGCTCTTTGAGCCGAATACTCGAAACTATCCAACTTGGGGTTTGTTACCGGTGAGAAACTCGTATGCCGTCTTGCCGAGTAGCTTGTGAAGATATAGACGATTTGTTGCATGACAAGCTGTCTCAACCGCTTCCGCCCAAAAGTGTTCTGGCGTCTTGTACTCATCAAGCATCATTCTCTCCATCTCAATAAGAGTCCGGTTCTTCCTCTCAACAACTCCATTTTGTTGAGGCGTGTACGTAGCCGAGAACTCATGTGAAATCCCTTCTTTGTCAAGAAAGGTATCCACATTTGCGTTCTTGAACTCCATTCCGTTGTCGCTGCGAACCTTCTTGATCTTCACTTCAAATTGATTTTGGGCCTTCCTAGTGAAGTTCTTGAAGATCTTTTGCACCTGCGATTTATCATCAAGAAAGAACACCCAATTAAATCTTGAAAAATCATCGACTATGACTAAATCAAACGAATTTCCACCAAGACTTTTAAAGGCGTTTGGACCAAAAAGATCCATATGAAGCAGCTCGAGCGGTCTTCTCATGGTCATGATGTTTTTCACGGGGTGGCTTCCTCCAACCTATTTTCCTGCTTGACAAGCACTGCACAATCTATCCTTGTCAAATACAACATCTTTCACTCCAAGGATACGATCGCCTTTAATAAGTTTATCAAGATTTCGCATGCCCACATGACCTAACCTTCTGTGCCACAACCAACCTTCAGAAGATTTAGCAATTAAGCAAGTTCTAGGTTGAGCCTTTTTAGTGAAATCAACAATGTATAGATCACCTCTATGTATACCGATAAAGACCATTTTATGATTATCTCTTCGAAACACTTGACAATCTATTTCAGTAAATAGGACATTGAAACTAAAGTCAGCTAGTCTAGATACAAAAAGTACATTATAGCCAAGAGATTCAACGAGCATAACATTTTGGATGGAGCTATCATGTGACATGGCCACCTTACCAAAGCCGCCCACCTTACCCTTTGAGTTATCACCAAAAGTGACATACTTTCGAGGGTCGTCATTTTCAGCAAGCTCACGAAACATATCCTTGTCTCCGGTCATGTGATCAGTACATCCACTATCAAGAACCCTTTCCTTTCCTCCGGCCATGTAGCCATGAATATTAGCCATAGGACAAAAGTGTCTCATAGACTCATCAAGATCAAATTCACTATCATCATCCTCATCATAGTATCCATGTTCAACATTGTCTGGTGATTGATCATCGCCTAGAGAGAGAGATTCATTAGATATGTGATCATGACAATGTTCATCTTTATGAATTCTGATGACTTTTGAGATGATATTACTGATGATTCCAACATCTCCTTTGGCACGCATAAGGTCACCAAGCTCAAATGAACAATCACCAAACTTAGGATCTCTAGGATTCATCTTACTTAAAGCAATTGACTTTTGAAGAATCACATGTTGATTTTGCAATGAATAGTTTGGAAATCGTTCCTCAAGAAATCTCCATATGGTGTAAGCACAATCAAGAGTAGGCAAGCAAACAATCGAATTTCTAGGCAATCCTCTAATGATAAGATTGATAGTTCTAAGATTGCAGATCATGTCAAGAGACTCATCAGGGGTAGGGTGCAAGGGGTCAACAAGGGGTGCACATGGGCTAGTAATGTACATGTTCAAATGATATTCATTGAAAATATCAAGCATCTCATTTTTACAAGAATTAAAGAACTCTCCATCAAGCATAGACACTCTACGTCTAAAACTCCCCATCATAGACTCATCCGTCTTCCTCCAATGACGATTAAACCAAAGCAATGGAGACCTATGCTCTGATACCAATTGAAAGGATTGACAAGAGGTGTCTAGAGGGGGGTGATTAGACCCTCAACAAAGAAAAGTAGCAGTTTTTATGTTCTTTGAGTTAAGGTGGAGTTTTGGCACAAGTTTAAACTTTCACAATACATTTCAGGCAAGCATGACAAGAGTATATGAGCAGTGTCGGGGATATACCCCGCGGTATGACCCGGCCGGAGTCGTAACCCGGACGGGACTTGGTAAACCGGTGGATGGTAAACCGGTGGAAAATTAAGACAGATGGCTAAGACAGACGGTAAACCGGCGACTGTTAAACCGGCAGAGTTAAGATAGATGGTAGCACCGGCAGGCAATCATAACCCGGCAGACAATGTTAAACCAGCAGACAATGTTAAACCGATAGACAATGTTAAACTGGCATACAATGTTAAACCGGTAGACAATGTTAAACGGCAGACAATGTTAAACCGGCAAACAGTGATAACTGGGTTGTCAGGGGTTATGAAGCCCGAGATGTTATGAAGCCCAAGATGTTAAGAAGTCTATGAAGATAAGTTAGAATAGTTAAGTCTTAAGTCTGAGTTGGACTCTACATGTAACCCGCCTCTTCAACATATATAAGGAGGGGTAGGGCTCCCCAAAGAGGGACAAGGAAGAAAGAAACAATCTCTAGGGCTAGACACAACTAGAGGAGAGACGGTTTACGACGACTCCCTCGTGATGATAATGAGATCTAGCCTCAAACAGCATGTAGGGTTGTTACCGGATGATGTTTCTCGGGGCCCGAAGCTGTCTAAACCCTTGTCTTGTGTTGCATCTCTCGATTCCGCTCAACCCCTCTCAAGCTACCACATAGATGCGTTGGCCTCGCGACTAAGTCCTCACACTAAGGACATCTGCCGTGACAAATCCACGACAGTTGGCGCCCACTTATCCACTTCCCGTCGTGGCTGCCCAAGACTTCCTTGGTTTCGCCGAGTCAACCTCCTTTTTTTGACTCAAAATCCGAGTTGAAGAGAGTAGCGATACAGGTAGCTTCTGGGTCCTTTTTCGATGATTGGATAGCTCAACGTACTGCAAGCAGCGATAATTTGACTGATCCCTGGTATGATGACGTGGGGAACAGTAGCACAACTTCTGGTGGGTGGCGATTGCTCTTTAAATGAAAGTTTTTGGACGATCTCGATCCGGCGATGTGCAGGCAGTCTTGACCCGGCCGACTTTGTGGAACCTTAACCCGCCCGGATCGAATATGAACATATGTTGGTTTGACTACTCGTTGATGATGTAGATATTTCTGCTGCAGTCTTTTCCTTAACCCTTGAATTTTCCCGAGACGTGGGACAACCACGGAATATTGCAAACTTCTCGATCCCGGGGGAAGATCCCTCTAAGAACTCAACACCACCGTGCGCTAGCCCCACGGTGGGCGCCAGCTGTCATGGATTTGTCACGGCAGATGTCTTGTGTTGCGTCTCTCGATTTCGCTCAACCCCTCTCAAGCTACCACATAGATGCATTGGCCTCATGACTAAGTCCTCACACTAAGGATATCTGCTGTGAAAAATCCACGACAAGCAGCGTAAAGTAAAGCATGCAAATTGCAAGAAAGTAAAGGGATGGGATTGGAGTGTGCAAACGCAATTGGAGACACGGAGATTTTTGGCGTGGTTCCGATAGGTGGTGCTATCATACATCCACGTTTATGGAGACATCAACCCACGAAGGGTAATGGTTGCGCGAGTCCATGGAGGGATTCACCCACGAAGGGTCCACGAAGAAGCAACCTTGTCTATCCCACCATGGCCATCACCCATGAAGGACTTGCCTCACTTGGGTAGATCTTCACAAAGTAGGTGATCTCCTTGCCCTTACAAACTCCTTGGTTCAACTCCACAATCTTGACGGAGGCTCCCAAGTGACACCTAACCAATCTAAGAGACACCACTCTCCAAAAGGTAATAGATGGTGTGTTGATGATCAACTCCTTGCTCTTGTGCTTCAAATGATAGTCTCCCCAACACTCAACTCTCTCACATAGATTTGGATATGGTGGAAAGATGATTTGACTGGAAAGAAACTTGGGGAGGGCTAGAGATCAATATTCTTGTGGTTGGATTGGAATGTCTTGGTCTCAACACATGAGTAGGTATAGGCACGTTCTGATGGCTCTATCTTGAATGGAGAGGAGGGTGGAGGGGTATATATAGCCTCCACACAAATTCTAACCGTTACACAAAATTTACCAAACTCGTGTGACCGAATAGTGAAACTCGATCAGACCGATATGGTTCAAAATGTGAACGTTAGGCTTTTCGGTGGGACCGATATGATCAACTCGGTGGGACTGATGTGCTAGGGTTAGGGTAAAACCTTAGCTCGGTTTGACCAACTACACAAACTCGGTGGGACTGATTTTGGTAATAAGTAAAAAGAGAGTTGGTCGAGCAAACTCGGTGGGACCGACTGCATATCTCGGTGGGACCAAAATAATTGCAGTAGGCAACAGAGAGTTTGCAAAACCATCTCGGTGAGACCGAGATCTCATCAATGGGACCGAACTGATTAGGATAGATCAAATCGGTGGGGCCGACTTTGACTTTAGGTTTAGGACATATGTGGAAATGAGAAAGTGGTTGAGGGATTTGGAGCATATCACTAAGCACGTCGGGCAAGCAAGCCATTAAGCAACACCTCATCCCCTTTTAATAGTATTGGCTTTCATGTGGACTCAATGTGATCTTGGATCACTAAAATAGAAATGAAGAGCCTTGAGCTTTTGCCAATCTTATTTCCTTAACTTCTTGAAGGGGTTTTGATACGTCTCCAACGTATCTATAATTTTTGATTGGTCCATGCTATATTATCTACTGTTTTGGGCAATATTGGGCTTTATTATCCACTTTTATATTACTTTTGGGACTAACCTATTAACCGGAGGCCCAGCCCATATTTGCTGTTTTATGCCTATTTCAATGTTTCGAAGAAAAGGAATATCAAACGGAGTCAAAACGGAACGAAATCAACTGGAGAAGTTATTTTTGGAAGGAAACCTACCGGATAGACTTGGACCCTACGTCAGAAGATGAAGGAGGTGCTCACGAGGGTAGGGGGCACGCCCCCCTGCCTCATGGCCCACCTTCGGTCCACCGACATACTCCTTTCACCCATATATACCTACGTATCATAAAACTTCCAGAGAGCACAATAGATCGGGAGTTCCTCCGCCGGAAGCCTCTGTAGCCACCAAAAGCCAATCTAGACTCGTTCCGGCACCCGGCCGGAGGGGGCAATCCCTCTCCGGTGGCCATTTCATCACCCCGGTGCTCTCCATGACGAGGAGGGAGTAGTTCTCCCTCGAGGCTGAGGGTATGTACCAGTAGCTACGTGTCTGTTCTCTCTCTCTCTCTCTCGTGTTATTGATTTGGCCCGATCTTGATGTATCGCGAGCTTTGCTATTATAGTTGGATCTTATGTTTCTCCTCCCCCTCTTCTCTCTTGTAATGAATTGAGTTTCCCCTTTGAAGTAATCTTATCGGATTGAGTCTTTAAAGATTTGAGAACACTTGATGTATGTCTTGCCATGCGTATCTATGGTGACAATGGGATATCACGTGATTCACTTGATGTATGTTTTGGTGATCAACTTGCGGGTTCTGCCCATGAACCTATGCATAGGGCTTGGCACACATTTTCATCGTGATTCTCCGATAGAACTTTGGGGAACTCTTTGAGGTCCTTTGTGTTGGTTGAATAGATGAATATGAGATTGTGTGATGCATATCGTATAATCATACCCACGGATACTTGAGGTGACATTGGAGTTTCTAGGTGACATTAGGGTTTTGATTGATTTGTGTCTTAAGGTGTTATTCTAGTACGAACTCTAGGGCTGTTTGTGACACTTATAGGAATAGCCCAATGGATTGATTGGAAAGAATAACTTTGAGGTGGTTTCGTACCCTACCATAATCTCTTCGTTTGTTCTCCGCTATTAGTGACTTTGGAGTGACTCTTTGTTGCATGTTGAGGGATAGTTATGTGATCCAATTATGATATTATTGTTCAGAGGACTTACACTAGTGAAAGTATGAACCCTAGGCCTTGTTTCAACACATTGCAATACCATTTAAGCTCACTTTTATCACTTGTTACCTTGCTGTTTTTATTATTTCAGATTACAAATACCTTTATCTACTATCCATATACCACTTGTTTCACCATCTCTTCGACGAACTAGTGCACCTATACAATTTACCATTGTATTGGGTGTGTTGGGGACACAAGAGACTCTTTGTTATTTCGTTGCAGGGTTGCTTGAGAAAGACCTTCTTCATCCTACGCCTCCTACGGATTGATAAACCTTAGGTCATCCACTTGAGGGAAATTTGCTACTGTCCTACAAACCTCTGCACTTGGAGGCCCAACAACGTCTACAAGAAGAAGGTTGCGTAGTAGACATCAAGCTATTTTCTTGCGCCGTTGCCGGGGAGGTGAGTGCTTGAAGGTATATCTTTAGATCTTGCAATCGAGTCTTTTAGTTTCTTGTTTTATCACTAGTTTAGTTTATAAAATAAAACTATAAAAAATGGAATTGAGTTTGTCTCATACGCTTCATCTTTTTAATATCTTTCATGAGTATGATGGAAAGGAAAATTGTGCCAAAGTGTTAGATGAAGAATGCATTAAAATGTTTGGCATTAAATCTTTGAATGATGAGCATGATTGCAGTGTTGTTAGTATGAATTACTTGAATATCCATGATGCTAATGATATGCAAAGCGAGAAGCTTGGGGAAGCTATGTTTGATGAAGATGATATTTTTTGTTCCCCAAGCTTTGATGAGCAAATTTATTATGATGAAAGCATGCCTCCTATTTATGATAATTATATTGATGAAAGTGGATTTGGAGAGGCCATGACTTTATTTTGTGATGAATCCACTATTCCGAAAGAGGTTCCAATTGATTATGAGAACAAAGTTGCTATCTATGATGATTATTGTGATGACTTGTATGCTATAAAGAATAATGATATCCATGAAACTTTTCATCATGATTTTAGTCTTCAATTGGATTATGCCTCACATGATAATTATTTTGTTGAGTTTGCTCCCATTATTATTCATGAGAATAATTTTGCTTGTGTGGAGAGTAATAAATTTGCTATGCTTGTAGATCATGAAAAGAATGCTTTAGGTGCTGGCTATATTGTTGAATTCATTCATGATGCTACTTAAAATTATTATGAGGGAGGAATATATTCTTGTAGGAATTGCAATAATATCAAGTTTCCTCTCTATGTCCTTAAAATTTCGAAGTTATGCTTGTTTCACCTTCCGATGCAAGCTGATTCTTGTTCCCATAAGTTGTTTGCTGAAAAAATCCCTATGAATAGGAAGTGGGTTAGACTTAAATGTGCTAGTCATATTCTTCAAGATGCTCTCTTTATGTTACAACTCTTATCTTTTATGTGAGCATCGTTGAAATCATCATGCCTAGCTAGGGGCGTTAAACGATAGCGCTTGTTGGGAGGCAACCCAATTTTATTTTTGTTCCTTGCTTTTTGCTCCTGTTTAGTAATAAATAATTCATCTAGCCTCTGTTTAGATGTGGTTTTATGCTTTTAATTAGTGTTTGTGCCAAGTAGAACCTTTGGGAAGACTTGGGGAAAGTCTTGTTGATCATGCTGTAAAAAACAGAAACTTTAGCGCTCACGAGAATTGCTGCCATTTTTATGTGGAGAGTGCTATTTAGTTAATTCTTTTTTCAGATGATTAATAGACAAATTACTCAGGTCCAGAAATTTATTTTAGAATTTTTGGGGTTCCATAAGTATACATTTGATCCAGATAACTACAGACTGTTCTGTTTTTGACAGATTCTATTTTCGATGTGTTGTTTGCTTATTTTGATGAATCTATGAGTAGTATCGGAGGGTATGAACCATAGATAAGTCAGAATACAGTAGGTTTAACTCCAATATAAATTAAGAATGAGTTCATTACAGTACCTTGAAGTGGTGATTTATTTTCTTATACTAACGGAGCTCACACGTTTTCTACTTTAAGTTTTGTGTTGTGAAGTTTTCAAGTTTTGGGTAAAGATTCGATGGACTATGGAATAAGGAGTGGCAAGAGCCTAAGATTGGGGATTCCAAAGTCACCCCAAGGTAATATTCAAGGATAGCCAAGAGCCTATGCTTGGGGATGCCCCGGAAGGCATCCCCTCTTTCGTCTTCGTTCATCGGTAACTTTACTTGGAGCTATATTTTTATTCCCCACATGATATGTGTTTTGCTTGGAGCATCAATTTATTTTGTTAGGATTTTCTTGCTGTTATTTATAACAATGTTTTGCATCTTTTATTTCAATAAAAGTGGCATTGATAGCCTTTACTATGCCTATGTTACAAGTATACATGTTGCTGTTTGAAAACAGAAAGTTTACCTCTGTTGAAATAATCCCCTAGAAAAGTCAGAATGCGATAAAATGTTGAAACCTTTTGCATATTAAGGTCTGATAAATTTAATACAGTGGGAATTTTCTTTCATAATTTTTGGAGTTAGGGAAGTATGGATGTTGCAGCATTCTTTACGGACTATGATGTTTAGGCAGATTGCTGTTATGTTTGCATTGTTTACATATGTTTGCTTCTTTAATGATTCTATTTGAGGATAGGACTATTAAATATGCAGATGCATTTAATATGCAATGTTGAATAATAATTTTAGTGATTTGCTACAGTAGAGTATGATAAGGTTTTTGCAATGGTTTATACTAACTTATCTCACGAGTCCTTGTTGAGTTTTGTGTGGATGAAGCTTTTGAGATTTAGGGAGACCGTGATATGAGAGGAATTAAGGAGACACAAAAGCTCAAGCTTGGGGATGCCCAAGGCACCCCAAGATAATATTTCAGGAAGTCTCAAGTGTCTAAGCTTGGGGATGCCCCGGTTGGCATCCCACCTTTCTTCTTCAACAACTATCGGTTAGTATCGGTTGATCCTAAGTTTTTGCTTCTTCACATGATGTTTTCTATTCTTAGATGTCATTTTATTTTGTTTTTATTGTTGTTTGAATAAAGTACCAATATCTGAAATTATTAAATGTTAGAAAGTCTTCACATAGTTGCATAATTATTCGACTACTCATTGATCTTCACTTATATCCTTCGGAGTAGTTTGTTGTTTGCTCTAGTACTTCACTTATATCTTTTAGAGCACGGTGGTGGATTCGTTTTATAGAAACTATTGATCTCTCATGCTTCACTTAGATTATTTTGAGAGTCTTGATAGCATGGTAATTTGTTTAAAATCCTAATATGCTAGGTATTCAAGAATAATAAAATTCTCTTATGAGTGTGTTGAATACTATGAGAAGTTTGATACTTGATAATTGTTTTGAGATATGGAGATGGTGATATTAGAGTCATGCTAGTTGAGTAGTTGTGAATTTGAGAAATACTTGTGTTGAAGTTTGTCATTCACGTAGCATGCACGTATGGTGAACCTTTATGTGATGAAGTCGGAGCATGATTTATTTATTGATTGCCTTCCTTATGAGTGGCGGTCGGGGACGAGCGATGGTCTTTTCCTACCAATCTATCCCCCTAGGAGCATGCGTGTAATACTTTGCTTTGATAACTTGTAGATTTTTGCAATAAGTATATGAGTTCTTTATGACTAATGTTGAGTCCATGGATTATACGCACTCTCACCCTTCCACCTTTGCTAGCCTCTCTAGTACCGCGCACCTTTTGCCGGTATCATACACCCACCATATACCTTCCTCAAAGCAGCCACCATACGTACCTATTATGGCATTTCCATAGTCATTCCGAGATATATTGCCATGCAACTTTCCACCATTCCGTTTATTATGACACACTCCATCATTGTCATACTGCTTTGCATGATCATGTAGTTGACATCATATTTGTGGCAAAGCCACCGTTCATAATTCTTTCATACATGTCACTCATGCACCATTGCACATCCCGGTACACCGCCGGAGGCATTCATATAGAGTCATATCTTGTTCTAAGTATCGAGTTGTAATTCTTGAGTTGTAAGAAAATAAAAGTGTGATGATCATCAATATTAGAGCAGTGTCCCAGTGAGGAAAGGATGATGGAGACTATGATTCCCCCACAAGTCGGGATGAGACTCCGGACGAAAATAAATAAATAAAAGAGGCCAAAGAAGCCCAAATAAAAGAAAGAAAGAAAGAAAGAAAAGAGGCCATAAAAAAGAGAAGGCCCAAATAAAAAAAATAAAAAATGAGAGAAAAAGAGAGAAGGGGCAATGCTACTATCATTTTACCACACTTGTGCTTCAAAGTAGCACCATGATCTTCATGATAGAGAGTCTCCTATGTTGTCACTTTCATATACTAGTGGGAATCTTTCATTATAGAACTTGGCTTGTATATTCCAATGATGGGCTTCCTCAAAATGCCCTAGGTCTTCGTGAGCAAGCGAGTTGGATGCACACCCACTAGTTTCTTTTGTTGAGCTTTCATACACTTATAGCTCTAGTGCATCAGTTGCATGGCAATCCCTACTCACTCATATTGATATCTATTAATGGGCGTCTCCATAGCCCGTTGATACGCCTAGTTGATGTGAGACTATCTTCTCCCTTTTTGTCTTCTCCACAACCACCATTCTATTCCACCTATAGTGCTATGTCCATGGCTCACGCTCATGTATTGCGTGAAGATTGAAAAAGTTTGAGAGCATTAAAAGTATGAAATAATTGCTTGGCTTGTCATCGGGGTTGTGCATGATTTAAATATTTTGTGTGCTGAAGATAGAGCATAGCCAGACTATATGATTTTGCAGGGATAACTTTCTTTGGCCATGTTATTTTGAGGAGACATGATTGCTTAGTTAGTATGCTTTAAGTATTATTATTTTTATGTCAATATGAACTTTTGTCTTGAATCTTTCAGATCTGAATATTCATACCACAATTAAGAAGAATTACATTGAAATTATGCCAAGTAGCACTCCGCATCAAAAATTATGTTTTTATCATTTACCTACTCGACGACGAGCATGAATTAAGCTTGGGGATGCTTGATACGTCTCCAACGTATCTATAATTTTTGATTTCTCCATGCTATATTATCTAATGTTTTGGGGAATATTGGGCTTTATTATCCACTTTTATATTACTTTTGGGACTAACCTATTAACCGGAGGCCCAGCCCAGATTTGCTATTTTATGCCTATTTCAGTGTTTCGAAGAAAAGGAATATCAAACGGAATCGAAACGGAACGAAATCAACTGGAGAAGTTATTTTTGGAAGGAAACCTACCGGATAGACTTGGACCTTACGTCAGAAGATGAAGGAGGTGCTCACGAGGGTAGGGGGCGCGCCCACCCCCCTGGGCACGCCCCCTACCTCGTGCCCCCCCTTCGGTCCACCGACGTATTCCTTTCACCCATATATACCTACGTATCATAAAACTTCCAGAGAGCACAATAGATCGGGAGTTCCGCCGCCAGAAGCCTCCGTAGCCACCGAAAGCCAATCTAGACCCGTTCTGGCACCATGCCGGAGGGGGCAATCCCTCTTCGGTGGCCATCTTCATCATCCCGGTGCTCTCCATGATGAGGAGGGAGTAGTTCTCCCTCGGGGCTGAGGGTATGTACCAGTAGCTATGTGTTTGATCTCTCTCTCTCTCTCTCCTGTTCTTGATTTGGCCCGATCTTGATGTATTGCAAGCTTTGCTATTATAGTTGGATCTTATGTTTCTACTCCCCCCTCTTCTCTCTTGTAATGAATTGAGTTTCCCCTTTGAAGTAATCTTATCGGATTTAAAGATTTGAGAACACTTGATGTATGTCTTGCCGTGCGTATCTGTGGTGACAATGGGATATCACGTGATTCACTTGATGTATGTTTTGGTGATCAACTTGCGGGTTCCGCCCATGAACCTATGCATAGGGGTTGGCACACGTTTTCGTCGTGATTCTCCGGTAGAACTTTGGGGCACTCTTTGAGGTCCTTTGTGTTGGTTGAATAGATGAATCTGAGATTGTGTGATGCATATCGTATAATCATACCCACGGATACTTGAGGTGACATTGAAGTGTCTAGGTGACATTAGGGTTTTGATTGATTTGTGTCTTAAGGTGTTATTTTAGTACGAACTCTAGGGCTGTTTGTGACACTTATAGGAATAGCCCAACAGATTGATTGGAAATAATAACTTTGAGGTGGTTTCGTACCCTACCATAATCTCTTCGTTTGTTCTCCGCTATTAGTGACTTTGGAGTGACTCTTTGTTGCATGTTGAGGGATAGTTATGTGATCCAATTATGATATTATTGTTGAGAGGACTTACACTAGTGAAAGTATGACCCCTAGGCCTCGTTTCAACACATTGCAATACCGTTTACGCTCACTTTTATCACTTGTTACCTTGCCGTTTTTATTATTTCAGATTACAAATACCTTGTTTTACTATCCATATACCACTTGTTTCACCATCTCTTCGCCGAACTAGTGCACCTATACAATTTACCATTGTATTGGGTGTGTTGGGGACACAAGAGACTCTCTGTTATTTGGTTGTAGGGTTGCTTGAGAGAGACCATCTTCATCCTACGCCTCCTACGGATTGATAAACCTTAGGTTATCCACTTGAGGGAAATTTGCTACTATCCTACAAACCTCTGCACTTGGAGGCCCAACAACGTCTACAAGAAGAAGGTTGTGTAGTAGACATCAGATTCCACATCCTCTTGTCTATGCCACGCCTTTGTTGAACTTTCTGAAATATGGTAGATAAAAAATATTAGTCCAACAAGAGATATGTTGACATTAATTACCAAAATCACCCAGGGAGCACTTGTGCTTTCAGTAATGTATCTAGCATGGAAGATAGTGAGATCTCTTGGTTTTTATGTTGACAATGAAAGCATACCGCTCAAAATTATATTCATATTTTTTTTGAAAGCTCGAGCTCTGGCACCTCTACAAATCCCTGCTTCCCTCTTCGAAGGGCCTATCTATTTACTTTTATTATTGAGTCGCCATCCTCTTATAAAAAGCACCAGCTGGAGAGCACCACTGTCATTTATATGCTTTGTATTTAATTTGTGTTGAGTATGAGTGTGACTAGATCTCTTTTGCCATGAATTATAATGTTAGTCAGTCCTGGATCTTTAGGGGTGCACTACATTTATGTTTTGCGGTCTGTGAAAGGGCTAGCGAGATACCATTTTTTCATATTGTATCATGATTGTTTTGAAAAAGTGTTATCATCCGAGATTTATTATTATTGCTCGCTAGTTGATTGTGCCATTGATATGAGTAAATGTGAGACCTAAATTTTATTGTGAATATGGTTAGTTCATAATCCTTGCTGAAAACCTGAATATTTGCTAGACATATTTGCAACAACAAGATCAAACACAGTCGGTAAAAGTTTTTCTTTGTCACTTTCAGTTTGTCAACTGAATTGCTTGAGGACAAGCAATGGGTTGAGCTTGGGGGAGTTGATACGTGTCTGATTTGTCTCCAACGTATCTACAATTTTTTTATTGTTCCATGCTATTATATTATCATTCTTGGATGTTTTACAATCATTTTATAGCAACTTTATATCATTTTTTGGGACTAACATATTGACATAGTGCCAGTGCTAGTTGTTGTTTTTGTTTGTTTTTTTACTTCGCAGAAAATCAATACCAAACAGAGTCCAAACACATCAAAACTTTTTGGAGATTTTTTGACCAAAAGACACCTGTTGGGCCAAAGAATTACCAGAGGGGGGCTCTGAGGGGAGCACAACCCACCAGGGCACGCCTGGGGGCCCAGGCGTGCCCAGGTGGGTTGTGCCCACCTCGGTGGCCTACCGCACCGCCTATTTTCTCTATAAATACCCCAATATTCCAGAAACCCTAGTGGAGTCGATGAAAATCAATTCCAGCCACCGCAAGTTCCATAAACCACAGATCCAATCTAGACACCATCACGAAGGGGTTCATCATCCTCATTGGTGCCTCTCCGATGATGCGTGAGTAGTTCATTATAGACGTACGGGTCCATAGTTGGTAGCTAGATGGCTTCCTCTCTCTCTTTTGATTTTCAACACAATGGTCTCTTGGAAATCTATTTGATGTAACTCTTTTTGCAGTGTGTTTGTTAGGATTCGATGAACTTTGAATTTATGATCAGATCTATGTTTTTATCCATGAAAGTTATTTGATCCTTTTGATCTCTTATATGCATGATTACTTATAGCCTCGTATTTCTTCTTCGAATCTTTAGTTTAGTTAGGCCGACTAGATATGATTTCTTGCCATGGGAAGAGGTGCTTTGTGATGGGTTCGATCTTACAGTGATTGATCCCAGTGACAGAAGGGGAACCGACATGTATGTATCGTTTCTATTAAGGATAACAAGATGTGGTCTATTTCTACATAAATGATCTTGTCTACATCATGTCACTGTTCATATTGCATTACTCAGTTTCTCCATGAACTTAATACACTAGATGCATGTTGTATAGCGGTCGATGTGTGGAGTAATAGTAGTAGATGCAGGCAAGAGTCGGTCTACTAATCTTGGACGTGATGCCTATATAATGATCATTGCCTGGATATCGTCATGATTATTTGAAGTTCTATCAATTTCCCAACAGTAATTTGTTTACCCACTGTATGCTATTTTTTCTCGAGAGAAGCCACTAGTGAAATCTACGGCCCCCGGGTCTCTTCTTTATCATATTTGCCTTCGAGATATATTTTTAGTCGCTTTTATTTTCATATCTATTAATCCAAAAGCCTAAAAATACCTTGCTGAACTTTATTTTATTTTGCATTTATTCGCGATCTATTTATCCAATCTATCATATTTTTAACCTGTCAACTCGACAATTTCTAGCACCATTACCCAAAAGGGACTGAGAACCCCTTTAACACGTCGGGTTGCAAGTATTTGTTCTTTGTGTGCAGGTACTGTTTACGTAGTGTTGCGCGATTTTCCTACTGGTTCGATAACCTTGGTCTCATCACTGAGGGAAATACCTACCATCGTTGTGCTCCATCATTCCTTCCTCTTTGGGGAAATACCGATGTAGTTCAAGCCATAATCAGTCTCCATCGTATCTACTTTTCCAAACTCTTTTGCCCTTGTTTTGGTCTCTAATTTGCATGATTTGAATGGAACTAACCCGGACTTACGCTGTTTTCAGCAGAATTGCCATGGTGTTATTTTTGTGCAAAAATAAAGTTCTCGGATTGACTTGAAAATTTATGGAGAATTTTTGTGGAATATATAAAAAAGTACTGGCGCAAGAATTAAGCAGAGGGGGTCGACCCAGACGCCACAAGCCTACGGGGCACGCCTAGAGGTCTTATGGGCCCCCTAGACCTCCTCTGACCCTAACTCCAACTCTATATAACCCTATTCAGGGAGAAAAAAATCAGAGAGAATGATTCATTGCGTTTTACGATACGGAGCCGCCGCCGCCTCCTATTCTTCATCGGGAGGGCTGGTCTGGAGTCCGTTCGGGGCTCCGGAGAGGGGGATTCGTCGCCATCATCATCACCAAACTTCCTCCATCACCAATTTGATGATGCTCACCGCCGTGCATGAGTAATTCCATCATAGGCTTGCTGGACGGTGATGGGCTCGATGAGATTTATCATGTAATCAAGTTAGTTTTGTTAGGGTTTGATCCCTAGTATCCACTATGTTCTGAGATTGATGTTGCTGTGACTTTGCTATGCTTAATGCTTGTCACTAGGACCCGAGTGCCATGATTTTAGATCTGAACCTATTATGTTTTCATGAATACATGTGTGTTCTTGATCGTATCTTGCAAGTTGTAGACACCTATTATGAGTTATGATCTGCATACCCCAAGGTGACAATAATTGGAATTCTTTCCGGTGATTATCGTAGTTTGAGGAGTTCATGTATTCACTAAGTGCTAATGCTCTGGTCCGGTTCTCTATTAAAAGGAGGCCTTAATATCCGTTAGTTTCCATTAGGACCCCGCTGCCACGGGAGGGTAGGACAAAAGATGTCATGCAAATTCTTTTCCATAAGCACATGTGACTATATACGGAATACATGCCTATATTATATTGATGAATTGGAGCTAGTTCTGTGTCACCCTAGGTTATGGCTGCTACATGATGAATATCATCCAACACAATTATCAATGTCGATCCATTGCCTACGAGCTTTTCGCATATCGATATTTGCTAAGTTACTGTAACGCCCTGGATACAACTTTCCATATTTGTAACTCCGACTCTTGCCTTTTTCCGGAGATGCGGTATGATTTTCCCTTCGTGGTTGGGTTTTGTTTTCATTTTGCATTTTGTTCATGTAGTGCATTTCATATCATGTCATCATGTGCATCGCATTTGCATACGTGTTCGTCTCATGCATCCGAGCATTTTCCCCGTTGTCCGTTTTGCAATCCGACACTTCCACATGCACCGACGCACCCCTCTTGTCTCTTTTCGCGAGCGGGTGTTAAACGTTCTCGGAATGGACCGAGATTTGCCAAGTGGCCTTGGTACACCACCGGTAGACCGCCTGTCAAATTTCGTGCCATTTGGAGTCCGTTTGATACTCCAACGGTTAACCGGGGAACCGCAAAGGACTCGTTTGTGTTGTAGCCCAACACCCCTCCAAAACGGCCCAATAACCCTTTCAAACCCTTCCATGTACTCCATCGTCGGATCACGATCGTGTGGGCGAAAACTACACTCCATTTGGACAGTCCTACCTCCTCATACCTATAAATATGTGATCCCCTCCGAATTTTCGCACAGTACAAACCCTAGCACCGCTCCCCTCGCGCCGCCGGACGTTTCTTCCTCTGCCGCTGGACGTGTCTGCCCTCCACATCACTCCGGCCAATCCCGCCGGGACCCGGATCTGGCCCTTCGGGCCCGAGCCGCCCGATTCCGACGCCGCCCGCGCGCCCCCTTGTCTCCGGCGCTGCCCCGCACCTCCGTGACGACCCCGCCGCCGTGCAACTCCGGCGACGCGCCGCCTGACGCCGCCTTCCCCCGCATGCACCTCGCATGCGTCGTGCCCGCACCCGCAACACGCCGACGCCGAGCTCCTTCGCCGTCGTCGTCCGACCCCGGGAACGGGACCCCCTGGCCCGGATCCGCCGTCCGCCGGACCCCGCCCTACCGCCGACCATCCATCATCGGAGCTCCGCCTAGCCGCCCCGCTCCGACGTCCTCTCCCCGCGCCACCGCTGCCTTGCGGGATCGGGAGGAGCCTGATCCGGGCGTTGACTGCATCAACCTGGGCCGGCCCGACCTCGCCGAGGCCCAGATCTAGGCCCAGCACCGGCCTGCCTCGCCTCCTCTCCACTCGGGCCGAGCCCATGGGTGCGCAATCCCGTCCAATGTCTCGCCCATGCGTCATATAACTATTCTACACTCGGGTGTTTTTTTCACTAAGTCCCCGAATTCTTACATTTTATGCCTCTGTTCCTTACCTCTTATCTCCATGACCGTAGCTCCATTTCATGCATATGATATATCAAAATGTTCACTGGGAGATTAATTACATTGTGGCATGCTTGTTTGAGTTCATCTTCATGCGCTAATCATTGATGCAAGAGTGCTACAAAATGTTTACTGCCGCTACTCATCAGTTTAGGGTGATTTGTCATTTTTGTCACATTTGATGTGTGCTTCATATGGGCATGAGCTCTACATGTGTTTTGAACTATGCGATCCCATCTTCACAGGGGTTCTTGCCATGTATTTTTGTGATCAATGTGGTGACTAGCACAAGCATGCAAAGTAGCCTTCGTGCTATTGCTGTTTTCAGGGACTTAGGATTTTACTGTCTTGTGCCTGCGGTTATTTTTATGCCATGTAAACTTGATGCTATAGTGAGATCCATGCTTGTTTTGAGTATCTTCAGTAAGGGTGTTTTGAACATATGGTTATGATCTATCCATCCATGCCCCTGTTTGCAATTATGGAGTGCCCTAGAATGTCTTAATCTTGCTCTACTTTTACTATAAAATGTTCCTGGCAGATTGTTTACATGTTAATCAATTTTGCCATGGTTGTTGCTAGTGATCCACGCATGATATGATTTTTATATTGCCATGGTTAGCTTCTTGAACATGTCTTCTTGCTGTTAGTATGCTTATATTGTCATGCAAGGCTTTGTGATGAGTGATTTGAGCTCGCAAAGTTGCCTTCATAATTCTGTTTATGCCATGCTCTGTTTTTCTGCTAAGTCTGAAACTGTTAATAAAACTTGCTATGTTTACATGGGTGCCATCATATCTTCTGTGCCTTTCTGGCTCATGATCAGTAAGCGACTTTTGTTCTATGCATTTAGTAGAATCATGACATGTCTTTGTTTGCTATGATATGTTCCCGTAGCATGTTGTTTGCTTGATCTAAACATGGCTTCCTGATGTTATTTCTGGCATGTTAGTATTCTCACCAAGTTTGTGAAGCTGATATCTTTTGCACTTTTGCCATGCTTGTTTGAACCTGGTCTTGTGAGTTTTAGCCATAGCTCAGTGTTCATGTTTTGTCAGGCATCTTGAGTAAATCACTTCCATGTGCTTTGTTGCTATGTTGGAGTGCAGTAGCTTAGTTTCTTGTTGCATTCTAGATGGCATTGTGATGTTAATCACAGAATTCTGCCATTCTTGTTTTGCTTGCCATTTGCAAACCATGCATCCGTTTTTGGTGATCCTCATATCGATTTCAACCGAAATCATCTCATGTTTCCAGTGGCACACTTGGTTTGCCAAGTTGATGCCTTGTTCATCCTTTTCCTTCCGGAGCACGCATATGCATTGCATATCGCATCTCGCATATCATGCCATGTTTTGCATCATGTTGCTTGTGCATTGCACCGTGATTGATTGTTGGTCCTTTGCTTGTGTTCTTGATTTGGGTAGATCCGGGAGAGGAGTACGTGATCGAGTAACCTGTTGAGTACGCTGACGAGGATCAAGCTTTCATCAACTCTGCGAACTTTGCAGGCAAGATGACCATACCCTCGAAATCACTTCTATCTTTGCTTGCTAGTTGCTCGTTCTATTGCTATGTCGCGCTACCTACCACTTGCTATATCATGCCTCCCATATTTCCATGTCAAGCCTCTAACCCACCTTCCTAGCAAACCGTTGTTTGGCTATGTTACCGCTTTTGCTCAACCCCTCTTATAGCGTCGCTAGTTGCAGGTGAAGATGAAGCTTGTTCCATGTTGGAACATGGATATTGTTGGGATATCATTATTATCTCTTATTTACTTTAATGCACCTATATACTTGGTAAAGGGTGGAAGGCTCGGCTTTATGCCTGGTGTTTTGTTCCACTCTTGCCACCTTAGATTCCGTCATACCGGTGTTATGTTCCTTGATTTTGTGTTCCTTACGCGGTTGGGTGTTATGAGAACCCCTTGACAGTTTGATTTGAATAAAACTCCTCCAGCAGGGCCCAACCTTGGTTTTACCATTTGCCTCACACCACCTACTTTTCCCTTGGAAGTCGTGCTCCCGAGGGTCATCTTTATTTTAACCCCCCCGGGCCAGTGCTTCTCTAAGTGTTGGTCCAAACTGGGCGATGTCCGGCGCCCCATGGGCAACCAGGGTCTATGCCAACCCGACGTCTTGCCCATCCGGTGTGCCCTGAGAACGAGATATATGCAGCTCCTATCGGGATTTGTCGGCACATTCGGGCGGCTTTGCTGGTCTTGTTTAACATTGTCGAAATGTCTTGTAACCGGGATTCCGAGTCCGATCGGGTCTTCCTGGAGAAGGAATATCCTTCGTTGACCGTGTGAGCTTGTGATGGGCTAAGTTGGGACACCCCTGCAGGGTTTGAAATTTCGAAAGTCGTGCCCGCGGTGGCAGATGGGAGTTTGTTAATATCCGGTTGTAGAAAACTTGACACTTAACTTAATTAAAATGCATCAACCGCGTGTGTAGCCGTGATGGTCTCTTTCCAGCGGAGTCCGGGAAGTGAACACGGTTCTTGTGTTATGCTTGAACATAAGTAGCTTTCAGGATCACTTCTTGATCACTTCTAGTTCACGACCGTTGCGTTGCTTATTCCCACTCTTATTTGCATAAGTTAGCCACCATATATATGCTTAGTGCTTGCTGCAGCTCCACCTCACTACCCTTTCCTACCCATAAGCTTAAATAGTCTTGATCTCGCGGGTGTGAGATTGCTGAGTCCTCGTGACTCACAGATACTTCCAAACAGATGCAGGTGCCGATGATGTCAGTGCAGGGGACGCTGCCGAACTCAAGTGGGAGTTCAACGAGGGTTCGGGTCATTACTATGTTTCTTTTCCGGATGATCAGTAGAGGAGCCCAGTTGGGACGATCGGGGATCTAGCATTTGGGGTTGTATTTCTCTATTTTGGTTCCGTAGTCGGACCTTTGTTTGTACCTTGGATGATGTATGGTATATTTATGTATTGTGTGAAGTGGCGTTTGTAAGCCGACTCTTTATCCCTTTCTTATTCAGTACATGGGATGTGTAAAGATTACCCCTCTTGCGACATGCCTACCATGCGACTATGCCTCTAAGTTGTGCCTCAACACGTGGGAGATATAGCTGCATCATGGGTGTTACAGTTACTTTCGTTGCTACTTCTGTGACAATCACTACAAAACTGCTACTGTTACTTTTGCCACTGTCATCGCTACTTCCATACTACTTTGCTACTAAATACTTTGCTGCAGATATTAAGTCTTTCAAGTGTGGTTGAATTGACAACTCAACTGCTAATACTCGTGAATATTCTTTGGCCCCCTTGTGTCGAATCAATAAATTTGGGTTGAATATTCTACCCTAGGAAACTATTGCGATCCCCTATACTTGTGGGTTATCACACCACTAAGGGAATCGCAACATACATATCATCAAATATCGTACACATATCAAGTTCACATGATTACTTGCAACATGAGTTCTCCCGTGACCTCAAGAACAAAAGTAACTACTCACAAATAATATTAATGCTCCAGATCAGAGGGGTATTAAATAGCATAATGGATCTAAACATATAATCTTCCACCAAATAAACCATATAGTAATCAACTACAATATGTAATCAACACTACTAGTCACCCACAGGTACCAATCTGAGGTTCCGGTACAAAGATTGAATACAAGAGATGAACTAGGGTTTCAGAGGAGATGGTGTTGTTGAAGACGTTGATGGAGTTTGGCCTCCCAACGATGAGAGGGTTGTTGGTGATGATGATGGCTTCTATTTCCCCTTCTGGGAGGGAAGTTCCCCCGACGGAATCGCTTCGCCGGAGGGAAAAAGTGCTCCTTCCCAAGTTCCGCCTCGAGACGGCGGTGCTCCATCCCGAAATTCCTCTCCTCATTTTTTTCTAGGTCAAAATGACCTATAGACCAAAAGTTGGGCACCGGAGGCGGGCTGTGAGGGAGTCCTGGACTAAGGGGTCCTCGGGCGTCTGACCTATTAGACATGGGCCGGACTGATGGGCTGTGAAGATACAAAGACCGAAGACTCTACCTGTGTCCGGATGGGACTCACCTTGGCGTGGAAGGCAAGCTTGGCGGCCAAATATGAAGATTCCTTTCTCTATAACCGACCTTGTGTAACCCTAGATCCCTCCAGTTCCTATATAAACCGGAGGGCTAGGTCCATAGAGACATCCTCATAATCATAGTCAGATAGGCTAGACATTTAGGGTTTAGCCATTATGATCTCGTGGTAGATCAACTCTTGTAATACTCATATTCATCAAGATCAATCAAGCAGGAATTAGGGTATTACCTCCATAGAGAGGGCCGGAACCTGGGTAAACATTGTGTCCCCTGTCTCCTGTTACATCGACCTTAGACACATAGTTCGGGACCCCCTACCCGAGATCCGCCGGTTTTGACACCGACATTGGTGCTTTCATTGAGAGTTCCACTGTGCTGTTGTCAAAAGGTTTGATGGCTCCTTCAATCATCTACAATGACACTGTCCAAGGGGAAGTCTTCCTCCCCGGACAAATCTTCTTGTTTGGCCGGTTCGCACTGCGGGCCAACTCACTTGGCCATCTGGAGCAGATCAAAACATACGCCCCTGGCCATCAGGTCAGATTTGGAAGCTTGAACTACGTCGCGGATATCCGTGGAGACTTGATCTTCGACGGATTCAAGACCACGGCAGCCGTTCCCTATCACCACGATGAACATGACGTAGATTTGTCATCGGACCATACCCAGGAGATAGTACCTGTAGCTGCTCTGGCCCTAGATCTAGAGCAGATCACGCCATCCGAAGGCGGGAAGCTCAACCCCGTCGCAGAAGCCGCAGACTCAGCGGCGTTGGAGCCGCACACAAACCTAAATTCAAGTGACATCTATGTCACTGGAACCATGGACTCCTCTCTGGCTACATGTTCCGAACCTTATGCGTCCGCACACGTCGAGCTTGATCGGTCATCGATCGTCAAATTAAGCTCCACGGACATCTTCCGGCACTCGCCTTTGGGCGACGTTTTAAACTCATTAAGAGCACTATCCTTAGCGGGGGGGTCACAGCCGAATTATATCCGGTTCGAATTAGAGGCTGATGACGGAGAATTTCACTTCCCACCCACCGCCCACTTCATAGCCATTGTCGAAGACTTAACCGACACGCTCGATTATGGCTCAGATGACATTGACGGTATGGACAACGATGCCAGAGAAGAAGAGGCCCAAAACCTACCGTTTACCGAACGCTGGATAGCCACTTCCTCGTATGACGTATACATGGTGGATGTGCCAAAAGAGAATAGTGGCGATGACAAGGAAGATCTGGTTGAGGATAAACCTCCTGAGATACAACCAAAGCACCGGCGTCAGCGGCGCCGCTCTAAGTCGCGCCGCAGCAAAGACAGCAACACCAGCACAGGAGAAGACAATACTCCGGACGGTGCCGAAGATAGTGAAGACCCCGTTCAGCCAACTTCCGAAAAGGATGAACGGGAACATGGGCCAGTTAGCCCTGGTAAACAGGCCACGCACGAAGACTCAGAGGATAGTAATTATCTTCCGCTCTCTGAGGACGAGGCAAGCCTCGGCACCGAGGAGTTTATCGTGCCCGAGGAACCTCTCGAACAGGAGCACTTCAAGCGCCAGCTAATAGCCACTTCAAGGAGTCTGAAAAAGAAACAGCAGCAGCTTCGAGCTGATCAAGATCTGCTCAACATAGATGGACTGATGTCCTAGAAGCTGAGGAGCACGGCCTCACGCGACCACTCAAAAGTTACCCGGAGCACAAATTGCTACCTCAATTTGATGACGAGGCGTTGGAGCCCAGGCCTTCAGTACACAATGCTGTTGACCGACCACCACGTGGTCGGGACAAAAGCGGCAACACAAGCCGAACACCAGCCCGCCTTACCTTGCTGTAAAGGCAGAGACAAAACTTCTCAGGGATACACGTATGATCTCCAGCAGGGCCTGAAGAATAAAACAACCACGTGGTCGGGACAAAGCGGCAACACAAGCCGAACACCAGCCCGCCTTACCTCGCTGTAAAGGCAGAGACAAAACTTCTCAGGGATACACGTATGATCTCCGGCAGGGCCTGAAGAATAAAACAGGCCCGGCCAGATCGATCTACGGATCACGGGGGCGTGCCTCGACGCGCGATGATGGATATCAAGCTGAGCATGACAAGCCTTGTCATGTGCAGGCCGAAAACCGCAAACGGACTTCATCAGAGCTACGACGCGATGTTGCCCGATATAGAGGCGCCGCACACCCTCTTTGCTTCACTGACGAAGTAATGGAGCATGAATTCCCAGAAGGGTTTAAACCCGTGAATATTGAATCATACGATGGAACAACTGATCCCGCGGTGTGGATTGAGGATTTTCTTCTCCATATCCATATGGCCCACGGAGATGACCTCCACGCCATCAAATACCTCCCGTTAAAACTCAAAGGGACAGATCGATACTAGTTAAACAGTCTGCCCGAAAACTCTATTAGCAGCTGGGAGGATTTGGGAGACGCCTTCCGCGACAACTTCCAAGGTACATATGTTCAGCCACCAGACACCGATGACTTAATCCATATAGTTCAACAGCCCAGAGAGTCAGTCAGGAAATTCTGGACTAGGTTCCTAACTAAAAAGAATCAGATTGTCGACGGTCCAGACGCCGAAGCCCTAGCGGCCTTTAAACACAGCATACACGACGAATGGTTCGCCCGCCACCTCGGCCAAGAAGAGCCGAAGTCCATTGCAGTCCTCACGACACTCATGACCCGCTTTTGTGCGGGTGAAGATAGTTGGCTGGCCCGTAGCAAAAACAATGCAAGCAACGCCGGCACCTCTGAAGCCAGAAATAGCAATGACAAGTCCCGACGCAACAGACACAAGCGTCGAAACAACAATGACAACACCAATGATACAACAGTCAATGCCGGATTCAGTGGCTCTAAGTCCGGTCAGCAGAAGAAGCCGTTGAAAAAGAACAATTCGGGCTTATCCAGCTTGGACTGCATACTCAATCGTCCGTGCCAGATCCATGGTACCCCAGGCAAAACACCCAATCATACCAACAGAGATTGTTGGGTTTTCAAACAGGCCGGCAAGTTAAATGCCGAAAGCAAGGAGAAGGGATCGCAAAGAGAGGACGACACGAGGAGCCTCGGCCACCGAACACAGTGGGACAGAAGAAGTTTCCCCCTCAGGTCAAAACGGTGAACATGATATATGCTACCCATATCCCCAAGAGGGAGCGCAAGCACGCGCTCAGGGACGTCTATGCGATAGAGCCAGTCGCCCCAAAATTTAATCCATGGTCGTCATGCCCGATCACTTTCGATCATCGGGATCATCCGACCAGTATCCGTCACGACGGTTTAGCCGCACTTGTCCTGGACCCAATAATTGATGGGTTCCACCTGACGCGAGTCCTGATGGACGGTGGCAGCAGCCTCAACCTGCTCTATTAGGATACAGTGCGCAAAATGGGCATTAATCCATCACGGAACAATCCCACAAAGACTACCTTTAAAGGAGCCATACCAAGTGTAGAGGCCCGCTGTACGGGCTCATTCACACTAGAGGTTGTCTTCGGATCTCCGGACAACTTCCGAAGCGAGGAGTTAATCTTCGATGTCGTCCCCTTTCGCAGCGGCTATCACACACTGCTTGGACAAACCGCATTTTCTTGATTCAACGCGGTGCCACACTACGCTTATCTCAAGCTCAAGATGCCCGGACAACATGGCGTCATAACGGTTAATGGAAACACGGAACGCTCCCTTCGCACTGAGGAGCACACCGCTGCCTTAGTAGCAGAAATACAGAGCGACCTTTTCAAACATAACCTTAATTCGGCGGCCGAGCTCCCGGACACTGTCAAGAGAGTCTGGACTATTCTGCAGCAGGACAGCTCGGCTCGTCAAGAGCTCGACTAGCAATTCGGCCTCCGCCCCAGTCCTGACCAAGTGGCGGCAATTGTACCGCACGTACATAACTAGGCACTCAAAATACCATGGTCATGGATGGAGGCATAACTAGCTTGTGATCCACAATACGTATCGACCGCCCTCGGACACACATACTTTCATTGTTTCCTTTTTCTCCTTTTTCAGGTTTCTTTTTCACAGGCCTTCCCTGACGGCTTGACCATCGGTTCCTTTCGAAGGATAAATACACCAAGACGACAAGAAGCATTGACGTACTGGGGAAATTTTAGGTGGTTTCTTTAACAATCCCTTTACCTGTTTTCAGGACCCACACGCAGCTCTCCCTTGGTTAAGGCATATTAAATAGCCTTCTGCTTATCGCACTACTTGTATAAATGCGCTTGGACGCACTAATGAAATTATCATGGAAACAGTTTGCAGCCCAAATTCTACGGTTCTAGCTTACTACCCTTTCTTCCTTTTCTTTTTTGATAACATTATCAAATAGCACCCATACACTTTGGTACGTTTCAATTTGCTAGGGGCTTCATAGCGCCCCACAACATGGCAACAAAGTCCAAACACTTTTTATAGTATAGTTCAGCACCCCGAATTTAGCACTATATGCATTGGCTCCGAATCATGTCTTTCATCAATAGTTGGGTTACCCCGGCTCCTGTGCTTGCTACCTTACGTTCCGCTATATCGGCTAGGGTAGTAAAGGGAGAACTACTGCGATTGTGCCCTGGTTTACCCGGATGAGCACCTCAGTAATGAAAGCCGAAAACTGACTGTCATGATGTGGCGAGAGCCGGTCAGCTCTTCGGAGGTCTCAAATCTTTAGAGATTTTTCCACATTACACGAAGGATCGGTACTTACCCGATCAAGTGTTTACAACATCCTAGTTTGGATACTAGGGGCTGCGCCCATATTTTTATTGTCAAACACCTATGGCTAAGTGAGTGTGCTAAAGCCGCATAGTCCGATTGCCTGGTTCGTCGTGCTAAACACCTCCTTCAAGGACCAAACAATTGGATCAAGAGTGTTTAGATTACATCCCGAACACCCCCGTACTACCTACGTGGGGGCAGAAGCCGACGACTGGCCAACTCTCAGATTTCACACAACACGACCACACATGAGGTGAATTTTTTTTAAATAACAAAGTGAAAAGTTTGGAAGGCTAATGTCGGAGAAGTTTGAGATGTCTATGATGAGTGAACTCAAGTTCTTTCTTGGTTTGCAAATCAAGCAAACTAAGGAGGGTACCTTTGTTTCCCAAACAAAGTATACCAATGTCTTATTCAAGAAGTTCAACATGCAATAGAGCAAAGGTATGAAAACACCCACGCCTACTAGTGGACATCTTGACTTCACTAAGGACGGCAAACCGGTTGACCAAAAGGTTTACCACTATATGATTCTTTAATTGTTATATCTATGTGCCTCCCATCCCGATGTTATGCTAAGTGTGTGCATGTGTGCGCGATATTAATCGGCCCCTAAAGAATGTTATCTTAAGGCTATGAAAAGGATAGTGAGATACTTAATTCATACACCAAACTTTGGCATTTGTTATCCTAAGAGGTCCTCTTTTGATCTTGTTGGCTACTCTGATTCGGACTATGCCGAAGACAAGGTTGATAGAAAGTCCACTTCAGGTACTTGTCAATTTCTTGGTAGATCTCCTGTGTCTTGGTCCTCCAAGAAACAAAACTCGGTATCCTTATCCACCGCTGAAGCAAAATACATTGCTGCCAGTTCATGTTGTGCTCAATTACTTTGGCTGACCCAAACTCTTAAAGATTATGGGATATATGTGAAACATGTTCCATTGCTTTGTGATAATGAAAGTGCTATTAAGATTGCTCACAATCCCGTGCAACATTCTCGAACCAAGCATATTGAAGTTCGTCATCATTTCATTTGAGATCATGTTGCTAAAGGAGACATTGATCTTAAGCATGTTCGTACCAATAAGCAATTGGCGGATATATTCACCAAACTGCTTGATGGGAAAGTATTTTGCCATTTGAGAGGTGAATTGAACATCATTGATGCCTCAAACTTTGAGTAGAAACTCCATTTGAATGCATGCAAGGCATCTTGAGTTCTTGACTAAACCTTGAAATTTCTCTTATGATGATGATCGTATGTCTTGGATCTATATTTGTGCCCTTGCATGTCATCTAACCCTTGTAGGTACTTGGATGAACCCAAATCTATGAGATTGCAACTCACTCACATCTTGAGCAATCTCTACATCACCAAGTCTCTACAATATGGTAGTTGAAGACAAGGAAGCATGAATCCTTTCAACATATCCTTTGACAATTTCTTTATATCAAATTTCATTTGGTATCAAATTTCATGATTGTCACTTTGGATACACAAGTGTTCTTCCTTGAAAGACTAACCCATGTAGGTAGATAAACTCAAATTACAAGTGGTGCTCCCAACTCTTGATGAGCTACATCAACCTAGAGCATCCCACACAAGTTCAACTACATGATCAAGATCAACACCACCACCCAAGGTATGTCATTCCATCTTAGAGAAGCTTTACCCCAAGGCATGGGTCCAAGCAGCTCAACAACATCAGAATACATCAAAATGCTTAAAAGAAAAATGGTAACCCCATTTTGAGCTTAAACGATGAGTATGACCTACGATCAAGTGTTCTCAATTTACTCCTAATGTTAGATTCGGGGTTCTGCAAACCCTTGAGAGGTTCAAACTCTGGGGTGCATGCGAAGAACTCATCCTCCCCAGTCTGCTTGCTCAATGATTCCAAGGCCTAGCTCGACGAACCCAAGGGACAAGAGACACAACAGTTTATCCTGGTTCGGGCCACCTTGCGATGTAATACCCTACTCCAGCTTTGAGGTGGATTGCCTCGAGGGGCTGAGGATGAACTAGTACAGTGGTGGAACAGCCTCAGGAGGTGAGGTGTTCTTACGCTCGATGAGCTGGTGAGTTGGTCAGGGTGGAATGGATCTGATCTCCCTCTATGGTTGCGGCTAGGTCCTATTTATAGGGGCCTTGGTCCTCTTCCCAAATATAGGCGGGAAGGGAACCCACGACGGCCAAATTCGAAGGGAGACAATGTAACGCCCTCGATGCGGCTATATCTCCCACGTGTCGAAGCACGACTTAGAGGCATAACCGCATTGAAAGCAATGTCGCAAGTGAGGTAATCTTCACACAACCCATGTAATACATAAGGGAAGGAGATACATAGTTGGCTTACAATCGCCACTTCTCACAATACAAGAATAAGTCATTACATCATCCAAATACAATCAAGGTCCGACTACGGAAGCAAAATGAAAGAAGACTACCCCAAAAGCTACACAGATCCCCGATCGTCCCGACTGGGCTCCACTACTGATCAACTAGAACGAAACAACACAAAGGACAAGATCTTCAACGAGCTCCTCCTTGAGCTTGGTTGCGTCATCTGCAAGGTTTCATCGGCACCTGCAAACTGGTTTTGGAAGTACCCGTGAGTCACGGGGACTCAGCAATCTCACACCCTCGCGATCAAGACTATTTAAGCTTATAGGTAAGGTAAAGGTATGAGGTGGAGCTGCAACAAGCGACTAGCATATATGGTGGCTAACATACGCAAAAGAGAGCGAGAAAAGAAGGCAAAGCACGATCGAACAACTATGATCAAGAAGTGATCCTAGAACAACCTACATCAAGCATTACTCCAACACCGTGTTCACTTCCAGACTCCGCCGAGAAGAGACCATCACGGTTACACACGCGGTTGGTGCATTTTAATTAAGGTCAACTTCAGGTTTTCTACAACTGGACATTAACAAAGTCCCATTTGCCCATAACCGCGGGCATGGATTTCGAAAGTTCAAATCCCTGCAGGGGTGTCCCAACTTATCCCATCACAAGCTCTCACGGTCAACGAAGGATATTCCTTCTAGCGGGAAGACCCGATCAGACTCGGAATCTCGGTTACAAGACATCCTCGACAATGGTAAAACAAGTCCAGCAAGACCACCCGCTGTGCCGACAAATCCCGATAGGAGCTGCACATATCTCGTTCTCAAGGCACACCGGATAAGCTAAGCGTACGGGAGCCAACGTAACCCAATTTTCCAAGGGACGGCCCCGCATGGCGCTCTGTGTTGGACCAACACTTAGAGAAGCACTAGCCCGGGGGTTTAAATAAAGATGACCCTTGAGCCGGCCGACTCAAGGGAAAGAAAAGGCTAGGTGGCGAATGGTAAAACCAATGTTAGGCCTTGCTAGAGGAGTTTTATTCAAGGCGAACTATCAAGGGGTTCCCATTATAACCCAACCGGGTAAGGAACGCAAAATCCGGGAACATAACACCGATATGACGGAAACTAGGGCGACAAGAGTGGAACAAAACATCAGGCATAAGGCCGAGCCTTCCACCCTTTACCAAGTATATAGATTAATTAATTAAATAAGAGATATTGTGATATCCCAACAAGTAAACATGTTCCAACAAGGAACAACATCTCCATGTTCCAACAAGGAACAAACTTTAATCTTCACCTTCAACTAACAACGCTATAAGAGGGCCTGAGCAAAGCGGTAATATAGCCAAACAACGGTTTGCTAGGATAAGGTGGGTTATAGGCTTGGTTTAACAATATGGGAGGCATGATAAGCAAGTGGTAGGTATCGCAGCATAGGCATAGCAAAAGAGCGAGCAACTAGCAAGCAAAGATAGAAGTGATTTCGAGGGTATGGTCATCTTGCCTGCAAAGTTGTCAGAGTTGACTTGACCCTCGTAAGCGAACTCAACGGCTCCTTGTTCACGAACTCATCTCCCTGCTCTATCCGAACAAGAACAACAAGCAAACAGAACACAATCAACCACATGCAATGCTCAAACAACATGATGCAAACATGGTATGATATGCGGGATGCGGTATGTGATGCATATGCAAGATTTGACAAGGAATGATTGAACCTGGCCCCAAATTGGAAATGCAAGAGTGCCACTGGAAAGGTGAGGTGATTTCGGTTGAAATCGATATAAAGATCACCAGAATCGGATGCACGGTTTGGAAATGGCAAGCAAAACAAATATGGCACCGGTCTACGATAATCAGCAAGTAGCCATCTAAATGCATCAAGAGAAATATTCTACAACACTCAAACATGAAAACAAAATACATGGCAGGGATCCACTCAAGATGCTTGACAAAAGATGAACACTGAGCTACGGCTAATTCATCCATTAACAGGTACAAACAAGCATGGCAAAAGTGCAAATGATAACAGGTTTCAGACTTAGTGAAATTTACACAAGTCTGGAATTTATCATCAGGAAGCACATTTTAGAGCATAAAAACTACATGCTACAGGAACATATCATGGCAAAGCAAGGCACAGCATGAAGCTACTCAGAGCACTTAACAAAAGTTCCTTAGTGACCTTGAGCCAAAAGTGATCAGAAAATACAATTGCATGCATGTGAACATTGCAAAAGCATAAACAAATTCAGACTTAGTGAAAAACTGGAGCATGCAAATCAGTTAACGAGTAGGCATGTTTACGAGCTCGATGCACTCGCTACAAGGCATGGCATGACAAACTAAGCATACAACCATTAAGAAGACATGGCATAGAAGCTAGACATGGCAAGAACAACAACATAGCATGCACGAATCAATAGCAACATCCTCGGCAAAATCGCTAAACATGTCAATAATCTTCCAGGATTCACGATATAGCAAAAGTAGAGCTCGATTTACCCAAGCTAGGGAGCTCCATAAATGCAAACAAAGACATGCATGGATAGAGCACCACAATGTTAACAAATCATCCTTATTGATCATCCTCAAAAGAGGCACGAATCACTAGTAAACAACATGAACATATGGCATAACGACAAAATCAGGACAAGGACTTAGTGAAATTCTACGTCCCTGAAATCAGCATTACCGATTACGCTACTTTACAAGCTTGTTCTAGTCACCACACATATCACAAAAATACATGGCAAGCACCACTATAAAGATGGCATGGAATATAACAAAAAACATGTAGAGCTCAGGATCATATCATGCACACATTAAACATGGCAAAAATGACAAATAGTTATTTGCTGAAACAGATCTGCCAAATTCATCACATAGCCCTCTTCCAACAATATTTCGGGCATCAAGATGAGCTCAAATTAAAATGATGCAATGAGATGAAATGATGTACTCGTCGAGGCGAACATTTTTATATGCTACACGCACAAATCGGAGTCACGGATGATGAGTTATGGCATGATGAACGTGAGCACATGAAACCGATTTTTAGGGACTTGGCAGTTTTCAGAAAAAACATGCGAGCGCTAAATAACTAAACGGCGCACAGGCGGGGAATAGGGGAATGCTCACCACATGGGCTCGGCCCAGAACGTGGAGATGGGCCGGCTTTGGAGCCCATGCACAGAGGAGTGGTTGTCCTCGTCAACCTCCTGCTCCCGCTCTGGCAAGGAACAATGGCGGCGGCGGCACGGTACAAAGCTCCGGCGAGGGCATACGCAGGCCGGGGACGCGGGGAGGCACCGGAAATGGGCAGATCTGGATGCGAGGACTCCAGATACGGCGACGAGGAAGCTTGAGGCGGCCCGGGCGCGGAGATCCCTGCAGGCCATGGCGTGGCGGCTCCCTGGGAAGCAACAGAGAGAGAGAGAGAGGGCTCGGGATGAGAGAGAGCCAGGGGAACACGTGAGATGGCGCGGAGCGGCGTGACATGAGGACGGCGGCGGCGGCGGAGCAGCTTCCGGTGAAGAAGGCGGCGGCGACCGGCGTCTCTCCGGCGAAGTCCGGCGGGACTCCGGCGGGCGGCGGCGGCTTGGGCCCGTGCGGGTCCCGGATGGGCTCCGCGGGCCGCGAAGAGAGAGAGAGAGAGAGGGCGCGGCGCAGGCTAATGTGGCGTGATCCGGTTGGCCGGGAGCGGTCGCTGGGATGATGTGGCGGGCTCCCATAGGCTGGAGCGACATGGCGGCGGTGCGGCGGACATGTCCAGCGCGGTGAGGATGCGTCCGGCGGCGCGAGGGGAGGGATTTTAGGGTTTCAACCGCGAATTTTGATGGGGTGCACATATTTATAGGTAGAGGGAGCTAGGAGAGTCCAAATGAGGTGCGGTTTGCGGCCACGCGATCGTGATCGAACGACCGATATGATGGAGGAGGTTTAAGTGGGTTTTGGGCCACTTTGGAGGGGTGTTGGGCTGCAACACACACGAGGCCTTTTCGGTCCCTCGGTTAACCGTTGGAGTATCAAACGAAGTCCAAATGATACGAAACTTGACAGGCGGTCTTCCGGTAGTAAACCAGGCCGCATGACAAGTCTCGGTCCAATCCGAAAACGTTTAACACCCGCACACGAAAAGAGGTAGAAGGGAACACCAAGTGACATAGGAAAATCGAATTGCAAAACGGACAACGGAGAAAAAGCTCGAATGCATGAGACGAACATGTATGCAAATGCGATGCACATGATGACATGATATGCAATGCATGACACACAAGCAATGAAAAGGCAAACACCAGCGAATGACTGGAAGACACCTGGCACATCGGTCTCGGGGCGTTACAACACTCCACCACTACGAGAGGATCTCGTCCCGAGATCTAGAATGGCACCGGAGGGAAAACAGAAGAGAAAGAGTAGAGGTAAAACTAAGTTGCTTCTTTGACAAACGAGTGAAACCAAAGAACCTTGAAAAGGTTGAGCAAATAGAAAGAAAGAAAGCAACGGAGAAGAATAAAGTTAAAGAACTCCATTAAGAAAAGGGAAAAGAAAGAACCGATTCGGGTAGCGCTCCGGTTTAGAAGGGGTGCAAGAATAGATAAGGCGAAAAGAACTTGAGCAAAAAAAGGACGTAACACTCCGGTAAATGCTTAAGCAAAGAAAGAAGCATGATCTTGACAAAACAAGATGATGGGTTAAAAAGAGCAACATCGCAATGCCTCCGTAACAAAAGTAAGAATGGATTGGGATGAATGAAGGGAAAACAAGATCTCGAGGGAGTACGCTTACAACAAAAGCTAGAATGGAGTCGTTGGAAAACCAACAACGAAAAGAATAAGCTTGATATGGTCTTATGGAATACATCTCAAATTATGAGGTGACAACCTGCCACTCACGGGAAAAGAATTGGACTGATATGAGCAAATTGACAAGAAAGTATATCGCACCGGAAAGGATAAATGAAGAAATTGGATCATTTATAAGCACCATAGATAGCAACAATCCTTAGGGAAAGCTTTAGGTGAAATATAACCCAAGGTAACTCCAATGACGAGATTGATGGATTTAAAATATCTCATACTTAATAACATGTGAATCATGAAACATGAACTGAAATTATCAAGAATGACATAATACCACCTCCAAAGATACGGTAGAAGGAAATTGCACTCCGGATTGCAAGATGAAGAATGCTTGAGCTTCCTAGAAATGAATCTCGATGAAAACTTCGAGAAGGAATTAAATCCTTGATGAATCACCATGTCGAGCCTCCATGAAGATCTCCGGTAAACAAAGGAATGAAAAGAAAGAGAAATTGAAAACACAAGGTGAATCCTTGCAATGATTTAGATGGATCTCCGTTATAATTAGAGCTTGGAACTCCGGGAAAGAAAAGATAAAGCATCTCGAACCAAGAATGTGATATGATGAACCTCCGGAATAAGGAATTAATCACTTGTGTGAATCAAGAATAAGAATTACATTATGCTTATCCTTCACCAATTAAATTGATGACAACCAATGGATTTGGCACACTACTTATTCTCGTAGAAAGGATTAAGATAGATATAGCATAACTTGAGAACGTCTTCAACAAGTTACCGATAGGATTGAGAAGAATGAATGAATATATACGATAACGAATGACGAGAACTCTTGCACGAACCACCGTTAGGATTGACAACGAATAAATAGATATGATAGCAAGGAAGAAAAATCCTGAATAGCCACCGTAAGAATTGGAACTGAACGAAGTAAAGGGATGAATCACCGGGAAGAATTAGAGAATGAGTGAGGATACTTGAGGGAATTTAGATACCACTGAAACGAAGAGATCACGAACTAATTAGAGAATATTGAATGATGCACCGGTAAGATTTGGAGAATGAGAGCTGAAAGCTAGAATGAAAAAAATCTTCTAAAATGATGGGCTTCATAGAAAAACAAACTTAAATACTCTTGAAATGCTCCGGATGGGTGAAAAGAAATACTGACAAATGAATACAATGGTGAGAGAATGGCAATAAGCTAAAACCATGAGTCTTGAAGAGAATGGAGTAAGATTAAAGAGAAACTCTTCTTCGGTTTTCAAAATCCGAGAATGACGACGGGAACACCACCATGAATTATTTAGATACTCCGGAAGAATCAAAACGAAGAGGTTGAGCCAACAATGAAAAGATTTTGACAGATCTTGGAGAAGACATTTGACCGATGCTGAATCATTCTTACGTCAAACTTTGAAAAAGAATTTGACGATAGCTCCGGGAAAATTAGAAGAGTCAGGTAAGATCATGGGAAAAGACCTGTGGGTTAGGGCCCACTCAAAAGAAGCACCATTGAAATGATTTAAAAGAGAGGTTGCACTGGTTGAATTAAATGGCTAGAATGAGATAACAATCTTGAAAGAGCTTGAAAGGATTACGAAAGCCGAGTGGAAACACGAATCTTCTGAGATTTCCTGAGCACTCCGGAACAAATGAATAGCGAAGAGTGGATGATTATGAGGTGCACTGGTATGATAAAACTTCTTAAACGAGGAAAGGATATGATGAACATCGAAAGCTTGAATTGAATCCACCGGAGAAGAAAACGAGTGAAGATTGACGAACTTGAAGCTCCATTAGAATCTTCATGAGAATCACCAGGTAAGAACAAGAAGGAAAACAAAATGGAGAGACTTCACATGAATAAAAGGATACTTGATTAAGAATCTGAATCCTTGAAGAGAAAGAGTGGGTGGGAGGGAAAAACAAAGGCAACTTGGAGACGGATGAAACAAACACCGTTGAGAAAACCGAGAGATGATCTTGCGATGTTAAAATGATCGGATCCACTTGAAGAGAAGCACACCGGTTGAAAAGAATTAACATGACAATCTCGATTATCATGAAGGATTAGTATTCACATAGAAATATGAGAACACCGCTTATGAAAGGGATGGAATCCACATTTTCTCTGAAGCAACTCGAATACCACAACTCAAAACAAAACAAAGGATTGGCTTGCAGAATAAGCCGGAACAAACATATGATAGAGATTTCATCCGAAGTTTTTGTGGTGGGGCCTACACGGGCTCGATCGTACAACACCATCATGTACAAGGCACTGCACATGACATACGAAGCGTCCCCGAGTCGGCATAGCCAAGGACTCTTTAAGACACAACGAGACCACTGTAAAACCAACCGTGGATAGGCGGACCACTAGACGTCGAACCCCAATTTCATATCATACATCTGTCGGAAAGATATCCTAAGACCTACTTGAATTCCCACTTATAAACTCCCAAAACTTTCCGGTTATGCAATCAGGTGTTGGTGATACAGGGGAAGCATAATATCTCACCCAAAACTAGCAAATCCTACATCCAGCTGTATCCATCCTTCAACACATAACCAAGAAACCTTCGGAAATCGTCTACCTCAACCTTCGAAAAGCATCCGTTATACAAGTTATGACAATACTCCTAAACTCCCGCCCAGTACTGGGTGGCGTCGAGGTTATCTCACCAACAACCGCATAAAAGAGATTTTCGATGTCGGCGAAACTAAACTCAGGTATTCCAGAACTGCAACGATAAAATTGTGACGACAACACCTCGGAGCTCAACTTCCCGGGACATTGCCACAACCCCTAAATGTCAGGAGGCACCAAGAACAATGTTCTCGTCACAAAACCATCAGAACGATTCCAAGATACCCGCGTGATCCTAAATTTTTTTAGTGAAATTTGAGAAGAGAAGAGTCAAAACTCTACGTCAGGATGCCTCACCAGAGCGACGAAGGGACTGAAGAGTAAAAAGAAGTCCTAACTCTCCGATATATATAATCCTAAATGACTCAAAGCATTTCTAGACTCAATAACGCCAGCGATTCGATCAAGCAGGGGGCTCCTAAGGTCGGGGAAGGCTCTGATTACCAACTTGTAACGCCCTCGATGCGGCTATATCTCCCATGTGTCGAAGCATGACTTAGAGGCATAACCGCATTTAAAGCAATGTCGCAAGTGAGGTAATCTTCGCACAACCCATGTAATGCATAAGGGAAGTAGATACATAGTTGGCTTACAATCGCCACTTCACACAATACAAGAATAAGTCATTACATCATCCAGATACAATCAAGGTCCGACTATGCAACCAAAATGAAACAAGACTACCCCAAAAGCTACACAGATCCCTGATCGTCCCGACTGGGCTCCACTACTGATCAACTAGAACAAAACAACACAAAGGACAAGATCTTCAACGAGTTCCTCCTTGAGCTTGGTTGCGTCATCTGCAAGGTTTCATCGGCACCTGCAAACTGGTTTTGGAAGTACCCGTGAGTCACGGGGACTCAGCAATCTCACACCCTCGCGATCAAGACTATTTAAGCTTATAGGTAAGGTAAAGGTATGAGGTGGAGCTGCAACAAGCGACTAGCATATATGGTGGCTAACATACGCAAAAGAGAGCGAGAAGAGAAGGCAAAGCACGATCGAACAACTATGATCAAGAAGTGATCCTAGAACAACCTACATCAAGCATTACTCCAACACCGTGTTCACTTCCAGACTCCGCCGAGAAGAGACCATCACGGTTACACACGCGGTTGGTGCATTTTAATTAAGGTCAACTTCAGGTTTTCTACAACTGGACATTAACAAAGTCCCATTTGCCCATAACCGCGGGCACGGATTTCGAAAGTTCAAATCCCTGCAGGGGTGTCCCAACTTATCCCATCACAAGCTCTCACGGTCAACGAAGGATATTCCTTCTAGCGGGAAGACCCGATCAGACTCGGAATCTCGGTTACAAGACATCCTCGACAATGGTAAAACAAGTCCAGCAAGACCACCCGCTGTGCCGACAAATCCCGATAGGAGCTGCACATATCTCGTTCTCAAGGCACACCGGATAAGCTAAGCGTACGGGAGCCAACGTAACCCAATTTTCCAAGGGACGGCCCCGCATGGCGCTCTGTGTTGGACCAACACTTAGAGAAGCACTAGCCCGGGGGTTTAAATAAAGATGACCCTTGAGCCGGCCGACTCAAGGGAAAGAAAGGCTAGGTGACGAATGGTAAAACCAATGTTAGGCCTTGCTAGAGGAGTTTTATTCAAGGCGAACTATCAAGGGGTTCCCATTATAACCCAACCGCGTAAGGAACGCAAAATCCGGGAACATAACACCGATATGACGGAAACTAGGGCGACAAGAGTGGAACAAAACATCAGGCATAAGGCCGAGCCTTCCACCCTTTACCAAGTATATAGATTCATTAATTAAATAAGAGATATTGTGATATCCCAACAAGTAAACATGTTCCAACAAGGAACAACATATCCATGTTCCAACAAGGAACAAACTTTAATCTTCACCTGCAACTAACAACGCTATAAGAGGGGCTGAGCAAAGCGGTAATATAGCCAAACAATGGTTTGCTAGGATAAGGTGGGTTAGAGGCTCGGTTTAACAATATGGGAGGCATGATAAGCAAGTGGTAGGTATCGCAGCATAGGCATAGCAAAAGAGCGAGCAACTAGCAAGCAAAGATAGAAGTGATTTCGAGGGTATGGTCATCTTGCCTGCAAAGTTGTCAGAGTTGACTTGACCCTCGTACGCGAACTCAACGGCTCCTCGTTCACGAACTCATCTCCCGGCTCTACCCAAACAATAGCAACAAGCAAACGGGACACAATCAACCACATGCAATGCTCAAACAACATGATGCAAACATGGTATGATATGCGGGATGCGGTATGTGATGCATATGCAAGATTTGACAAGGAATGATTGAACCTGGCCCCATATTGGAAATGCAAGAGTGGCACTGGAAAGGTGAGGTGATTTCGGTTGAAATCAATATAAAGATCACCGGAATCGGATGCACGGTTTGGAAATGGCAAGCAAAACAAATATGGCACCGGTCTGCGATAATCAGCAAGTAGCCATCTAAATGCATCAAGAGAAATATTCTACAACACTCAAACATGACAACAAAATACATGGCAGGGATCCACTCAAGATGCTTGACAAAAGATGAACACTGAGCTATGGCTAATTCATCCATTAACAGGTACAAACAAGCATGGCAAAAGTGCAAATGATAACAGGTTTCAGACTTAGTGAAATTTACACAAGTCTGGAATTTATCATCAGGAAGCACATTTTAGAGCATAAAAACTACATGCTACAGGAACATATCATGGCAAAGCAAGGCACGGCATGAAGCTACTCAGAACACTTAACAAAAGTTCCTTAGTGACCTTGAGCCAAAAGTGATCAGAAAATACAATTGCATGCATGTGAACATTGCAAAAGCATAAACAGATTCAGACTTAGTGAAAAACTGGAGCATGCAAATCAGTTAACGAGTAGGCATGTTTACGAGCTCGATGCACTCGCTACAAGGCATGTCATGACAAACTAAGCATACACCCATAAATAATACATGGCATAGAAGCTAGACATGGCAAGAACAACAACATAGCATGCACGAATCAATAGCAACATCCTCGGCAAAATCGCTAAACATGTCAATAATCTTCCAGGATTCACGATATAGCAAAAGTAGAGCTCGATTTACTCAAGCTAGGGCGCTCCATAAATGCAAACAAAGACATGCATGGATAGAGCACCACAATGTTAACAAATCATCCTTATTGATCATCCTCAAAAGAGGCACGGATCACTAGTAAACAACATGAACATATGGCATAACGACAAAATCAGGACAAGGACTTAGTGAAATTCTACGTCCCTGAAATCAGCATTACCGATTACGCTACTTTACAAGCTTGTTCTAGTCACCACACATATCACAAAAATACATGGCAAGCACCTCTATAAATATGGCATGGCATATAACAAAATACATGTAGAGCTCAGGATCATATCATGCACACATTAAACATGGCAAAAATGACAAATAGTTATTTGCTGAAACAGATCTGCCAAATTCATCACATAGCCCTCTTCCAACAACATTTCGGGCATCAAGATGAGCTCAAATTAAAATGATGCAATGAGATGAAATGATGTACTCGTCGAGGCGAACATTTTTATATGCTACACGCACAAATTGGAGTCACGGATGATGACTTATGGCATGATGAACGTGAGCACATGAAACCGATTTTTAGGGACTTGGCAGTTTTCAGAAAAAAAAACATGCGAGTGCTAAATAACTAAACGGCGCACAGGCGGGGAATAGGGGAATGCTCACCACATGGGCTCGGCCCAGAACGTGGAGATGGGCCGGCTTTGGAGCCCATGTGCAGAGGAGAGGTTGTCCTCGTCAACCTCCTGCTCCCGCTAGGGCAAGGAACAATGGCGGCGGCACGGTACAGAGCTCCCGCGAGGGCATGCGCAGGCCGGGGACGCGGGGAGGCACCGGAAATGGGCAGATCCGGATGCGGGGACTCCGGATCCGGCGATGAGGAAGCTTGAGGCGGCCCGGGCACGGAGATCCCTGCAGGCCATGGCGGGGCGGCTCCCTGGGAAGCAACAGAGAGAGAGAGAGGGCTCGGGATGAGAGAGAGCTAGGGGAACACGTGAGATGGCGCAGGGCGGCGTGACCTGAGGACGGCGGCGGCGGCGGAGCAGCTTTCGGTGAAGAAGGCGGCGGCGACCAGCGTCTCTCCGGCGAAATCCGGCGGGACTCCGCCGGGCGGCGAGCGAGGCGGTGAAGCCGGGCTTCGGCGGTGGCGGCTTGGGCCCGTGCGGGCCCCGGATGGGCTCCGCGGGCCGCGAAGAGAGAGAGGGCGCGGCGCGGGCTGATGTGGCGCGCTCCGGTTGGCCGGGAGCGGTCGCCGGGATGACGTGGCAGGCTTCCATAGGCTGGAGCGACGTGGCGGCGGCGCTGCGGACATGTCCAACACGGTGAGGACGAGTCCGGCGGCGCGAGGGGAGGGATTTTAGGGTTTCGACCGCGAATTTTGATGGGGTGCACATATTTATAGGTAGAGGGAGCTTGGAGAGTCCAAATGAGGTGCGGTTTGCGGCCACGCGATCGTGATCGAACGACCGAGATGATGGAGGAGGTTTAGGTGGGTTTTGGGCCACTTTGGAGGGGTGTTGGGCTGCAACACACACGAGGCCTTTTTGGTCCCTCGGTTAACCGTTGGAGTATCAAACAAAGTCCAAATGATACGAAACTTGACAGGCGGTCTTCCGGTAGTAAACCAAGGCCGCGTGACAAGTCTTGGTCCAATCCGAAAATGTTTAACACCCGCACACGAAAAGAGGTAGAAAGGAACACCGGGTGACATAGGAACGCTGGATTGCAAAACGGACAACGGGGAAAAAGCTCGAATGCATGAGACGAACATGTATGAAAATGCGATGCACATGATGACATGATATGCAATGCATGACACACAAGCAATGAAAAGGAAAACAACAGCGAATGACTGGAAGACACCTGGCACATCGGTCTCGGGGCGTTACAGACAACTAGTACAAGTTATCCTAACAAAAGTAGTCTTCGCCTGCAAGTTATCCACGGTAGGCTCTGCGATGACCTCCGTCCTGCTGTCTTGGCGGTCTTGGTCTTGTTGCACCAATAGGGAGACCTTTGCTTGATTCCTCGGGACCCCACGCTTGCGTTTGCCTCCTTAGCACCGAAGAGGAAACTGGTACACTGCGCCCGCAGGCGCCCGCCTGGCCTTGGTCATCACGGCTCATGTCATATGACCCTCACGGGGTGCATCTTGCATAGATATCGCCGCTCCTAGGGAGCCAGCTTGGTGAGGCCCGCCCCCTAGGGAGATCTTGGTGTCATCCGCCTCGCAAGGCCTGGCCCCTCGCGAGGGTCTTTTGGGTTGTTGTTGATGAAGCTGGGCCGTATCGGGTCGTCGACGGAGCCATGCCGTGGGCCGCAGGCAGGCAAATCTGGGTACCCCCATTCCCAGGACACCAATAGTAGCCCCCGGGCCCAAGGATCACTCGAGCTTGGCTTCGAGGTGAAGCCAAAGGGAAAGTGTGGAGCGTCGTGGGCCCCAACTGCCTACGACCTCGGTTGACGCTTGGTGTTTAATGGGACGTGGGTGCCTCCGCTTCCCCATGCTGCCTCAACCGTTTGACTTGACAAGGCCCTGCTGCATGCAGAGAAAACCATCATTACGTGCGATCATGGCGACCGGCGGTTGGCCTCCTTCCGGCTATAAATGAGGGGAGGGGCGGAGCCCCCTTGCTCATCTCTGTCTTCTCGCCACCCGCTCCTTCTTCCTCCTCCTAGCCTTGCTGACTTGCTGCAACACCCATGGCGCCGATTAGGAGGTTATCCGTTGTGGAGAAAGGTAAAAAACCCTCATGAGGAGCAGGGGCCACTCCCACCAAAGAAGAGGCTCAGTCATCCCCGCGACACCAGCGAGAGGCTAGAGGTGACGCAACCGTGGTACGAGCGGCCTCCGCCTGGCTTTCCGCTCCCTCTGTATGCCCGAGCGCAAGGCTCTAGAGAGGGCGGCAGCGCCTCGCGCCGCGCAAGCCACAGCCGTGGTGGCCAGGCTGAGGTTGCACGGGTTGCAGGCCTGCGAACTGATACGTCTCCAATGTATCTATAATTTTTGATTGTTCTATGCTATTATATTACCTGTTTTGGATGTTTAATGGGCTTTAATATACCTTTTTATATTATTTTTGGGGCTAACCTACTAACCAAAGGCCCAGTGCAAATTGCTGTTTTTTTGACTATTCAGTGTTTCGCAGAAAAGGAATATCAAACGGAATGAAACCTTCGGGAGAGTTATTTTTGGAACAAACGTGATACAGGAGACTTGGAGTCTACGTCAAGAAAGAAGCGAGGAGGCCACGAGGCAGGGAGGCGCGCCCCCACCCTCGTGGGCCTGTCACAGCTCCACCGACGTACTTCTTCCTCCTATATATACCCATATACCCCGAAAACATCCAGGAGCACCACAAAACCCTATTTCCACCGCCACAGCCTTCTGTACCCGTGAGATCCCATCTTGGGGCCTTTTCCGGCGCTCCGCTGGAGGGGGAATTGATCACGAAGGGCTTCTACATCAACACCATAGCCTCTCCGCTAATTTGTGAGTAGTTTACCACAGACCTTCGGGTCCATAGTTATTAGCTAGATGGCTTCTTCTCTCTCTTTGGATCTCAATACAAAGTTCTCCTCGATTCTCTTGGAGATCTATTTGATGTAATTCTTTCTGCGGTGTGTTTGTCGAGATCCGATGAATTGTGGGTTTATGATCAAGATTATCTATGAACAATATTAGATTCTTCTCTAAAATCTCTTATGCATGATTTAAATATCTTTGCAAGTCTCTTCAAATTATCAGTTTGGTTTGGCCTACTAGATTGATCGTTCTAGCAATGGGATAAGTGCTTAGCTTTGGGTTCAATCTTGCGGTGTCCTTTCCCAGTAACAACATGGGCAGCAAGGCACATATTGTATTGTTGCCATCGAGGATAAAAGATGGAGTTTATATCATATTTCTTGAGTTTATCCCTTTACATCATGTCATCTTGCCAAATGCATTACTCTATTCTTATGAACTTAATACTCTCAATGCATGCTGGATAGCGGTCGATGTGTGGAGTAATAGTAGTAGATGCAGAATCATTTCGGTCTACTTGTCGCAGATGTGATGCCTATATACATGATCATGCCTAGATATTCTCATAACTAAGCGCTTTTCTATCAATTGCTCGACAATATTTGTTCACCCACCGTAAAATTTGCTATCTTGAGAGAAGCCACTAGTGAAACCTATGGCCCTCGGGTCTATCTTCCATCATATTATTTTCCTATCAACTTGCTATTTCTATTACCGTTTATTTTTCAATCTTTATTTTCCAATCTATACAAAAAAAATACCAAAAATATTTAACTTATTATCTCTATCAGATCTCATTTTCGTAAGTGACCGTGAAGGGATTGACAACCCCTCTATCGCATTGGTTGCGAGGTTCTTGTTTGTTTGTGCAGGTACTAGGGGACTTGTGTGTTACCTCCTACTGGATTGATACCTTGGTTCTCAAAACTGAGGGAAATACTTACACTACTGTACTGCATCACCCTTTCCTCTTCAAGGGAAAACCAACGCAAGCTCAAGAGGTAGCGAGAAGGATTTCTCGCGCCGTTGCCGAGGAGGTTTTCACCAAGTCAAGTCATGCTTTGATCTCCCACCATCGTGTGGATTTCTGGCGCTTAAACCAAGTACCCATTACAAACTCTTACCCCTCGCATTACATTATTTGCCATTTGCCTCTCGTTTTCCTCTCCCCCACTTCACCCTTGCTGTTTTATTCGCCTCTTTTCCGTCTGCCTCTTTTCCGCCCGTCTCTTTTTGCTTGCTTCTTGTGTGTCCGTGTGTTAGGTCGTTGGTTTTTTCTATCATGGCTAGTCCTTCTATCATTGTTAGTACTTCCGATCATGAAGTTCTCAATTTTAAACAAAGGGAGGGAGAAAATTTAAAAGATTCTTGGTATAGAATTTGCAATGCTCAGAATAGATCCACTAGGAGGCAATCCACTTCCGTTCTTCTTCACAATTTTTATGTAGGCATCACCCCTTGGAATAGATATATTCTTGATACCATTACCGGAGGGAATTTCTTGGGTAGCCATACTTTTGATTCTTATATTGCTATGATTGATTTGTTTGGGCCACCACCTCTCTTGGTTAATGGAACTATTTTAACTTTGGAACATGTGATGCAAAGGCTTCAAATTATTGAAAATAAAGTTGCCACTGTAGAGTTGATTGAGAATTTGGGAAAAAGATCCAAAACCAGATTACCCAATATGGATCTAAGGTAGGAGTTACTCTGAATTTTTTTAAAGAAAAAGAACCCATAGTTAACAAAAAGATAGATCAAGATTCCACAAGGATTGATAAACTTGAGGATATTATTACCAACTTAGGGTCTGCCTTTTCTTCCGTGAAAAATACTCCAAATCCTCCTACCACTAGATTTTCCAAGTTTATGTATGTAGCTAAAAATAAAAATGGTGAATCTTCTTGTAAGGAAAATGCGGACCTCAAAGCAATAAGTGTTCATCCCAACTTTTTCACAATCATTAAGGAACCTTTTGCTACAAATGATTTTCTTGATTTCTTGCCTAGGAGTTTGATCATTAATAAAAAGAAGGAAACTCCTAAGGGATATAAGTGTTCTATTGAAGAATTTCCTACCAAAGATGACAATACCTAGATCTATTCTTGTTTTTATGCCTAGCTAGGGGCGTTAAACAATAGCGCTTGTCGGGAGGCACCCCATTTTATTTTTGTTTGTTGCTTTTTGGTTCTGTTTAGTAATAAATAATTCATCTAGCTTATGTTTAGATGTGGTTTTATGCTTTTAATTAGTGTTTGTGCCAAGTAGAACCTTTGGGAAGACTTGGGGGAAGTCTTTGTGATCTTGCTGTAAAAAACAGAAACTTTAGCACTCACGAGATTAGCTGCCATTTTTTACTGGAGAGTGAGATTAGGTTGATTCTTTTTTAAGATGATTAATAGACAAATTCCTCACGTACAACAGTTTATTTAAGAATTTTTGGGGTTACAGAAGTATTCGAAACCTACAGATTACTACAGACTGTTCTGTTTTTGATAGATTCTGTTTTTCGTGTGTTGTTTGCTTATTTTGATGAATCTATGGCTAGTATCGGGGGGTATGAACCATAGAGAAGTTGGAATACAGTAGGTTTAACAACAATATAAATAAAGAATGAGTTCATTACAGTACCTTGAAGTGGTGGTTTGTTTTCTTATACTAACGGAGCTCATGAGATTTTCTGTTGAGTTTTGTGTTGTGAAGTTTTCAAGTTTCGGGTAAAGATTTGATGGATTTTGGAACAAGGAGTGGCAAGAGCCTAAGATTGGGGATTCCCAAGGCACCCCAAGGAAAAATTCAAGGACAACCAAAAGCCTAAGCTTGGGATGCCCCGGAAGGCATCCCCTCTTTCGTCTTCGTCCATCGGTAACTTTACTTGAGGCTATGTTTTTATTCACCACATGATATGTGTTTTGCTTGGAGCGTCTTGTCTGATTTGAGTCTTCGATTTTTAGTTTACCACAATAATCCTTGCTGTACACACCTTTTGTAGAGACACACATGAATATGGATTTATTAGAATACTCTATGTGCTTCACTTATATCTTTTGAGCTAGATAATTTTGCTCTAGTGCTTCACTTATATCTTTTTAGAGCACGGTGGTGGTTCTATTTTATAGAAATTATTGGTCTCTCATGCTTCACTTATATTATTTTGGGAGTCCTACAAAACAACATGGTAATTTTCTTTGGCTATAAAATTAGTCCTAATTTAATAGGCATCCAAGATGAGTATAATAAAAACTATCATAAAAAGTGCATTGAATACTATGAGAAGTTTGATACTTGATGATTGTTTTGAGATATTAAGATGGTGATATTAGAGTCATGATAGTTGAGTAGTTGTGAATTTGAGAAATACTTGTGTTAAAGCTTGTAATTCCCGTAGCATGCACGTATGGTGAACCGTTATGTGATGAAGTCGGAGCATGATTTATTTAATGATTGTCTTCCTTATGAGTGGCGGTCGGGGACGAGCGATGGTCTTTTCCTACAAATATATCTCCCTAGGAGCATGCGCGTAGTACTTTGTTTTGGTAACTAATAGATTTTTGCAATAAGTATGTGAGCTCTTTATGACTAATGTTGAGTCCATGGATTATACACACTCTCACCCTTCCACCATTGCTAGCCTCTCTAGTACCGCGCAACTTTCGCCGGTACCATAAACCCACAATAGACCTTCCTCAAAACAGCCACCATACCTACCTATTATGGCATTTCCATAGCCATTCCGAGATATATTTCTATGCAACTTACCATCGTTCCGTTTATTATGACATGCTTAATCATTATCATATTGCTTTGCATGATCATGTAGTCGACATTGTATTTGTGGCAAAGCCACCGTTCATAATTCTTTCATACATGTCACTCATGAGTCATTGCACATCCTGGTACACCGCCGGAGGCATTCACATAGAGTCGTATTTTGTTCTAAGTATCGAGTTGTAATTTTTTCGAGTTGTAAGTAAATAAAAGTGTGATGATCATCATTATTAGAGCATTGTCCCATGTGAGGAAAGGATGATGGAGACTATGATTCCCCCACAAGTCGGGATGAGACTCCGGATGAAAATATAAAAAAAAAAGAGGAGAAATGCCATAAAAAGGCCCAAAAATGAGAGAAAAAGAGAGAAGGGACAATGCTACTATCCTTTTATCACACTTGTGCTTCAAAATAGCACCTTGATCTTCATGATAGATAGAGTCTCCTATGTTTTCACTTTCATATACTAATGGGAATTTTACATTATAGAACTTGGCTTGCATATTCCAATGACGGGCTTCCTCAAAATTCCCTAGGTCTTCATGAGCAAGCAAGTTGGATGGACACCAACTTAGTTTTTTTTGTTGAGCTTTCATACACTTATAGCTCTAGTGCATCCGTTGCATGCCAATCTCTACTCACTCACATTGATATATATTGACGGTAATCTCCATAGCCCATTGATACGCCTAGTTGATGTGAGACTATCTTCTCCTTTTTGTCTTCTCCACAACCACCATTCTATTCCACCAATAGTGCTATATCCATGGCTCACGCTCATGTATTGCGTGAAGATTGAAAAAGTTTGAGAACATCAAAAGTTTGAAACAATTGCTTGGCTTGTCATCGCGGTTGTGCCTGATTTAAATATTTTGTGTGGTGAAGATGGAGCATAGCCAGACTATATGATTTTGTAGGGATAACTCTCTTTGGCCATGTTATTTTGAGAAGACACGATTGCTTTCTTAGTATGCTTGAAGTATTATTATTTTTATGTTAATATTAAACTTTTGTCTTGAATCTTTCGGATCTGAACATTCATGCCACAATGAAGAAAATTACATTGAGAATTATGCTAGGTAGCATTCCACATCAAAAATTCTGTTTTTATCATTTACCTACTCAAGGACGAGCAGGAATTAAGCATGGGGATGCTTGATACGTCTCCAACATATCTATAATTTTTGATTGTTCCATGCTATTATATTGCCTGTTTTGGATGTTTAATGGGCTTTAATATACCTTTTTATATTATTTTTGGGACTAACCTACTAACCAAAGGCCCAGTGCAAATTGCTATTTTTTTTTGCCTATTTCAGTGTTTCGCAGAAAAGGAATATCAAACGGAATCCAAATGGAATGAAACCTTTGGGAGAGCTATTTTTGGAACAAACGTGATCTAGGAGACTTGGAGTCTACGTCAAGAAAGAAGCAAGGAGGCCATGAGGCAGGGAGGCATGCCCAGGGGGTAGGCACGCCCCCCACCCTCGTGGGCCCCTCGCAGCTCCACCGACGTACTTCTTCCTCCTATATATACCCATATACCACGAAAACATCTAGGAGCACCATGAAACCCTATTTCCACCGCCGCAACCTTCTGCACCCGTGAGATCCCATCTTGGGGCCTTTTCCGGTGCTCCCCCGGAGGGGGAATCGATCACGGAGGGCTTCTAAATCAACATCATAGCCTCTCCGATGATGTGTGAGTAGTTTACCATAGACCTTCGGGTCTATAGTTATTAGCTAGATGGCTTCTTCTCTCTCTTTGGATCTCAATACAAAGTTCTCCTCGATTCTCTTGGAGATCTATTTGATGTAATTCTTTTTGCGGTGTGTTTGTCGAGATCCGATGAATTGTGGGTTTATGATCAAGATTATCTATGAAAAATATTTGATTCTTCTCTGAAATCTCTTATGCATGATTTAAATATCTTTGCAAGTCTCTTCGAATTATCAGTTTGGTTTGGCCTACTAGATTGATCGTTCTTGCAATGGGAGAAGTGCTTAGCTTTGGGTTCAATCTTATGGTGTCCTTTCCCGGTGACAGCAGGGGCAGCAAGGCACGTATTGTATTGTTGCCAACGAGGATAAAAAGATGGGGTTTATATCATATTGCTTGAGTTTATCCCTCTACATCATATCATCTTTCCTAATGCGTTACTCTGTTCTTATGAACTTAATACTCTAGATGCATGCTGGATAGCGGTCGATGTGTGGAGTATAGTAGTAGATGCAGAATCGTTTTGGTCTACTTGTCCCGGACGTGATGCCTATATACATGATCATGCCTAGATATTCTCATAACTATGCGGTTTTCTATCAATTGCTCGACAGGAATTTGTTCACCCACCGTAGAACCACTAGTGAAACCTATGGCCCCCGGGTCTATCTTCCATCATATTATTTTCCTATCAACTTGCTATTTCTATTACCATTTATTTTACAATCTTTATTTTCCAATCTATACAACAAAAATACCAAAAATATTTAACTTATTATCTCTATCAGATCTCATTTTCGTAAGTGACCGCGAAGGGATTGACAACCCCTCTATCGCGTTGGTTGCGAGGTTCTTGTTTGTTTGTGCAGGTACTAGGGGACTTGTGTGTTACCTCCTACTGGATTGATACCTTGGTTCTCAAAACTGAGGGAAATACTTACGCTACTGTACTACATCACCCTTTCCTCTTCAAGGGAAAACCAACGCAAGCTCAAGAGGTAGCACGAACCCACGCCGAAGGCTCCTCACGCGTGTTCGTGGTGTGGGAGGCGATGCCACAGTGTACATGGATCCAGCTCCCAAGGTTCCTCGCCGAGGAGATGCCGCCGAGGGGGGCGGTTGAGCTGTGGTACGTCGGGTGCTGCAGTCTGTCCACGGGGGCAGAGGTCAAGGTCATTCCCCCGGGCAAGATATTCATGACCCGAGGATGGGGCGAGGTCGCCCGCGCCTGGCACATGGAGGGGTACCCTCACCATCCTCTTTGAGTATGATGGCGCCTCCATGCCGCCCTTCGAGGTCTTCAACGAGGAGGGCCGCCGCCTGGAGTGCTGCTCTGGAGGAAGCGGCCCGCGTGGCGTGGCTACAGGCATCGAGCCCGCCTCCGGTCATGCGGACAGCTCCTCCACGAGCAGCGATGACTCTTGGAATCCAGCGACTCTCTCGAGCCTAGCGAGTCACCGGAATCGAGCGACGACATCTACGTGCCACCGAGATCTCGCCATGACCGGAGCGCGGCAGCGGCATCCGCTCGGCGTCGACAATGATCTGGATGGGGTTGGTGTCGGCTTCACGTGGCCCACTGTTGATGACGGCGTCGACAGCAGTGCCCGTAGCCAAGGCTTCTTGAGGTTTTTCTGCTTTTGTTCCCTGCGAGGAATCGAGACAAACCCCGTGGGGGTATGTAAAGAACTTTTAATGCTTTTGCTTCGATGTTTATTATTCTTACTATAAGGTTGCAGCTGTGTGCCCCCCTTTGGCATTGTTCCCCCTTTTCGTTCTCACGGTAGCTAAGCGCTCTACGCCGGTAGGTCCCAGTCCCCAGGCAGGCTTCGGCCATCACTGGTATGCCAGTTCGTGATGCCGTGGTCAAGGCCATGAGGTGAGCGGCCTGAGGTCCGGTAAGAGCTCCTGAGGCGCAATGCTCAAGAGGTCCCCTTTGGCGTGCAAGCAGCTCCCTGAAGGCCGAAAAGGGAAGCGGCATTGCCGGAGCGAGATTACGAGAATTGAAAATTCCAGGTAGCGGGTTCTCGCTGGTTCGTACAAGTAACTTATCTTGATGAGCCAAAGGTGATTCCTTTGTGCGGCGCCCGATTTGCGCTTTAGCGGTGGTGCTACCAGGTAGGGCTCACGCCGGCCTACCCTTTCCTCGCTCATCTAAATGCTCTGCGTCCTCGGGTCCCGCCCCTCGAGCGAGGCTCAGCCGCCGCTGGTATGCCAGGTCACGATGTCGTGGTCAAGGCCAGGTGGTGAGGGCTAGAGAGTCAGTAGGAGCTCGCGAGGCGCGATGCTTATGAGCCCCCCCTTTAACGCGCAAGTGAATCACGAAAAAATAGGCGACCGGCAGGACCGCCTGTAGTTAAGCTCTGGAGATTCTTGTGGGTTAGTCCGAGAGGAGCATATAACTCATAACCGTGTTTGCTGTCCTGCCGCTGATCTTTTCGCAAGAATATGAAGGCACTGAGGATCTGGTGAGGTGACGTGCATGGGGCAGGCCGCGAGCCAGAGCTCGATCTCTCAGATTTGTCAGCGTTGCAGGGACGGACTTGAGCACACGTGTCGTGCCAGCATGTGTAGCCCCCATTGCCGGATGAGCAGGAGGCCGGTCAGCAACGCGGGAAGCCGCGAAGGGCAACATGCAAGCACGTGATAACATAAATCATCTCATGGAAGGATATAATGCTAGCTCTGATAGATGCAAAACGACACATGCCACAGGGACGTACCCCCGGCCTGGGGATGATGTAGCCTAAGGGGCGCCCCCAACTGAATAAACCAAAAAATGTCACCTGGCACAGTTTCTGAAGAGATGTTGGAGTTGCCGAAGATGCGTGCTGAAGAAGTCGCTCCTCACGAGCCGCCTGGGTCCTGAACCTCAGGAGGCTCTGGGTGCTCAGGGGGCTCGCAAGAACCGTCGCCATCTCCTCCAGGACTGCCTGGTGCCTGGCCTCCTGAGCCACCAGAACGCTCCGTAGGAGACGCTGGAAGGTAACAGCCGCGTTTGGAAAGCCAAAAGGCATGCGAACATAGCTGTGAAGGGGCCCCTCACACCGGCCAACGTTCGATGGCCAGAAGCGCTCCTAGGATGCGGCCCTGTTGAGTCCTGGAATGTTGAAAGAGACGCGCAGCTTGTTGTCCTCGTAAGAACAAGGAGCCGTGCCAGGTGGTGGGCGGCGATCGCCGCGCATGGCTCTCGCCTCTTGAAGCTCCTCGGTTGCCTTGGTGATGAACTCCTTAGCACCTGGCACCCCGTGCCTTGTGCCCTCGTGGGGGAAACGCGCACTGAAGCACGCCTCCACGTGGTGCCCAAGTGCCTCCCTTGTGACGTTGGCTAAGTCAGAGACCCTCCAGAAGAGAGCCCCCGAGCCCAGCCTGAGAGGGGCGTTGGGCGCGCCTTCCTATGCGAGAGAGGGAGGCGCCCCATCCGTGAGCGCAAGTTCTAAGGTGGTGCCACTGGAGACACCACTCTCCTGAGGCTCTTGGCAGAGCATCTGCTTCTTCTTCTTGGGCACAGCCTTAGGAGGGTAGACGGTGCCTTCGTTGTCTGGGTCCTCGACCGCTGTAGCCTGGTAGGCGCGCTCGAGAGAGCACCTTGCATCCTTCTCCTCGCTGGTGATTGTGATGATGTCGTGGTTCCCTGGAAACTTGAGGACATTGTAACCATGATGAGTCACCGCCATGAACTTGGCCAGGGCTGGATATCCAAGGATGGCATTGTACGGAAGGAGGATGTGGGTGACGTCGAAGTCGATGAGCTCGGTGCGAGAGTTGTCGTGCTGGCCGAAGGTGACAGGGAGGCGGATCTTCCCTATCAGGGTGGTGGATCCGTCGGTCACTCCTGAGAAAGGCTTGGTGGGCTGCAGCTGATCATAGGGCACTTGGAGGCGGTCGAACGTCTTGATGGAAAGAACATTGAGCCTCGCACCACCATCGATGAGGGTCTTGGTGACGAGGACATTGTTGATGATGGGCGAGCAAAGCATCGGGAGGGCATCGGCAGTTGCCGCGCACTTGAGCTGGTCGAACAAGCTGAAGGTGATGGTGCACTTGGACCACCTGAGAGGACGCATGGCCTCGAGCCTGGGGAGGGCCGCGTTCACCTCATGGGCGAACTTCTTGAAGATGCGTTGAGAGGCTGGGGCCTGAGCGCCGCCCAAGATGCAGGCGATGCCGTGAGGCTCCTGGAAGCCCCCAGCCCCCTCATCCTGGTGGTAGTCGTCGTTCCTTTTTGGTGGTGGTGGCAGCGGAGGGAGGCCGACGTTGCCCTGAGGACGGTCCTCAAGAGGCTCATCTCTCTAGGCGCCCTTGTGTGGCTGGCCCTGCCAGCGGTCCTCACGAGGCTGGTCGCACCACTCCTGGCGGGGGCCGCGGTCATCCCAGCGTCCTCCACTTCAATCTTCTCCACGGCCGTAGCCTCAATCGTTGCACTCGAGGCGATGGCCGAGGCACCCATCGTGGATGGCCCTAAGCTCTTGACAGTCATTGGTGTTGTGGCTGTGTACGTTCTGGAAGACGCGGAATGGACGGCTGCCCTTGGATGACTCTGGGTGGTCGCAGCCGTGCTTCATCTCTGGTTCAGCCGCGAGCACGGCCGCCCCCTTGTGCTTCACGTCCTTGGCCTTGGCCTTCTTGTCTTATGGGTCGGCCGCTGGGAGCTCGAGGAGGGAGAGACGTCCTTCCTCCGCTCTCGCGCACTTGTCGCCATGTTGAACATCTCCAGAGTTGTGCACTGGTCCTCGTGTATGGCGAGCTCCTCCTTCATCTTGACATCGCGGACACCATCAGAGAATGCTGATATGATGGCTTCGTCCGACACCTTGGGGATCATGAGGCGAACACTGTTGAAGTGCTGGATGTACTTCTGTAAGGTTTCCCCTGGCTACTGCTTGATGCGCCACAGGTCACCCGCGGCAGGCCGGCGGTCGCGAGTGCCCTGGAAGTTGGCGACGAAACGCTCGCGCATCGCGCCCTAGGAGGAGATCGATCCCGCGAGCAGGTTCAGGAGCCACGAGCGTGCGCCATCCTTGAGGGCCATGGGAAACCAGTTCGCCATGACTTTCTCGTCACCGTTGGCTGCCTCAATGCTCAACTCGTAGAGCTGCAGGAACTCGGCAGGGTCGGGGGTGCCATCGTAGCATGGAGGCAGGTCGGGTTTGAACTTCCCCGACCAAACAACGTTGCGTAGGTCGGGAGTGAAGGCTCGACAGACCGTGGTGGTCACGGGAGCCTGCCGTGGATATGGAGCCTGATCATGGCGCTCACACGCCACCACCGCAGGCGGCGCTCGGTCTTAACGTGGTGGTGCAGGGAGTGCTGGAGCACCTTCTTGTTGCCGCTGGACCTCATGGCAGCTTTCTTCTTCTTGCGCGGGCGCCCTGCATGGTGGGTCACACCGTGGAGCCGCGCGCCTTGGTTTGAGGGTGACGTCTTGATGGGGAGGTGGTGGAGGTGCTCCATGGGCTACGTCGCTCGCGGCAGGAGGCGAGCAGGGTAGCGAGAGGGATGGCGCAGTAGAGCCCCCAGCGGCGCTGACAAGTTTGGCGATGTGGTCCAACCAGTCTTGGTAGAAGTCGTCGATACGACGGTAGCGCAGGAGATCGCAGTCCATGAGCAGCACAGCCTGCACGTCCGGCGACCCGCGACAAGCATGAGATGACGAACCAGCCGGAGTCAGCGATGGGGTGGCCATGCGTCCATCACGCCGCACTTAGGGGTGCAGCGACGAAGCTTGCTGCTCGTGCCCCGCCGGTCCGGTGGCGGCGTTGGCGGCAGGCGATGGGGAACAATGGGGAGGCCCGCCCGAGGGTGCCTCCTGGGCGACGCGAGTGGCTCGACACTCAGCACGGGCTCGACGAGCATCAGCCATGGAAGCGGTGGAGCAGCGGTGAGTCGGTCGGTGGAAGAGAGGCTCCGACGCACCCCCACATGGCGCGCCAAATGTCGGATTCGGGGTTCCGCAAACCCTTGAGAGGTTCGAACTCTGGGGTGCCTGTGAAGAACTCGTCCTCCCCAGTCTGCCTACTCAATGATTCGAAGGACTAGCTCGACGAACCCAAGGGACAAGAGACACAATAGTTTATCCTGGTTCGGGCCACCTTGCGGTGTAATACCCTTCTCCAGCTTTGTGGTGGATTGCCTCGAGGGGCTGAGGATGAACTAGTACAGTGGTGGAACAACCTCAGGAGGTGAGGTGTTCTTGCGCTCGATGAGCTGGTGAGCTGGTTAGGGTGGAATGGATCCGATCTCCCTCTATGGTGGCGGCTAGGTCCTATTTATAGGGCCCTTGTTCCTCTTCCCAAATATAGGCGGCAAGGGATCCCACAACGTCCAAATTCGAAGGGAGAAAACTAGTACAAGTTATCTTGACAAAAGTAGTCTTCGCGTGCAAAAGCCTCTGGTGGTGACGCCGCGGTGGGCTCCGCGATGACCTCCATCCTGTTGTCGTGGCGGTCTTGGTCTTGTTGCACCGATATGGAAACCTTTGCTTGATTCCTTGGGACCCCGTGAAAGTGCAACTATCCATGGGTGGTTTTGGTAATTCCTAACAACATATAGCTCATTGAACTAATGCTCTTTCAAGATGATCATTTCAGAAAGTTCACTGATTGGCATGGCATGGACTAGGAATGTGGACCCCTCAAAATGCTAAGGACACATATTGGCTCAAGATCAAGACTCTACCTTTTCATTTTAGTGTTCCAAGATCACATTGAGTCCATAGGAAAAGCCAATACTATTAAAAGGGTATGAGGTGTTGCTTAATGGCTTGCTTGCTCAAAATGCTTAATGATATGCTCCAAAAGCCCTCAACCACTTTCTCATATCCACATATGCCCCAAACCAAAATTCAAACTCAGACCCACCGATTTGATCTCTCCGGCGCCACCGAGTTCATTTGACATAGCCATTGCCAGAAACCCTAATCAGTTCGGTCTCACCGATAGGGATCTTGGTCTCATTGAGATGGGATTGCAAACTCTCTGTTTCCCTTCGTAACATTTCAATCTAATCGAGATGAGCGATCGGTCCCATCGAGTTCATAATGCAAACTCTCTGTTTCCTTTTCGTAACATTTCAGTCTCACCGAAATGAGCGATCGGTCCCACCGAGTTTGCCTGACCAACTCTCTGTTTGCCTATTACGGAAATCGGTCCCACCGAGTTTATGTGATCGGTCTCACCGAGATTACGTTATGCCCTAACCCTAATGAAATCGGTCCCACCGAGTTGACATGTGGGCCCCACCAAAAATCCTAACGTTCACATTTTGAACAAAATCATTGTGACCGAGTTTGAGTATTCGGTCCCACGAAGTTTGGTAAATTGTGTGTAACAGTTAGATTTTGTGTGGAGGCTATATATACCCCTCCACCCATCCTCCATTCGTGGAGAGAGCTATCAGAACGTGCCTACACTTCTGCCATACATTTTCTGAGAGAGAACCACCTACTCAAGTGTTGAGACCAAGATATTCCAATCCAACCACAACAATCTTGATCTCTAGCCTTTCCCAAGTTGCTTTCCACTCAAATCATCTTTCCACCAAATCCAAATCAGTGAGAGCGAGTTGAGTGTTGGGGAGACTATCATTTGAAGCACAAAATCAAGGATTTCATCATCAACACACCATCTATTACCTTTTGAGAGTGGTGTCTCCTAGATTGGTTAGGTGTCACTTGGGAGCCTCCGTCAAGATTGTGGAGTTGAACCAAGGAGTTAGTAAGGGCAAGGAGATCGCCTACTTCGTGAAGATCTACCCAAGTGAGGCAAGTACTTCATGGGCTATGGCCATGGTGGGATAGATAAGGTTGCTTCTTCGTGGACCCTTTGTGGGTGGAGCCCTCTGTGGACTCGCGCAACCGTTACCCTTCGTGGGTTAAAGTCTCCATCAACATGGATGTACTATAGCACCACCTATCAGAACCACGCCAAAAATCTCCATGTCTACATTGTGTTTGCTCCGTCTAAACTCCTCGCTTTACCTTCATGTGCAATGATTTACATTCCGCTGCTATACTCTTATACTTGCATGTGTAGGTTGATTGCTTGACTTGTGCTAAATTGCTAAAAATCTGCCAAGACTTAAAATTGGGAAAAGGCTAGGTTTTTATTTGGTCAAGTAGTCTAATCACCCCCCTCAAGAAATACTTTTGATCCTACAAGTGGTATTAGAGCTTTGGTCTCCATTTGCCTTGATTTCCATAGCTTTGGTGATCATAGCCTTGATTTCACAACCTAGGAGAGTATGGCGTCTAGCGAGGGAAATTACCAGTGTAGAGGTCCTTACTTTGATGGTATAAATTTTGCTAGTTGGAAGCATAAGATGAAAATGCATATTCTTGGACATAACCCCACTGTTTGGGCTATTGTGTGTATTGGCTTGCAAGGCCAATTCTTTGTTGGGAGAGAACCGAACCATGAAGCTACCACGGAAGAGTTAAAGATGCTGCCATACAATGCTCAAGCTTGCGATATCCTCTTCAACAGATTGTGCCCCGAAGAATTCAACAAAATCATCCGTCTTGAGAATGCAAAGGAAATTTGGGATACTTTGATTGATATACATGAAGGTACTGACTCCGTCAAGGAATCCAAATTGGATGTGCTTCAAATTCAACTTGAGAAGTTCAAAATGAAGGATGGTGAAGGTGTCGCTGAAATGTACTCTAGGCTTGCTCTCATCACAAATGAGATTGCCAGCTTAGGAAGTGAAGAGATGACCGACAGATTCATCATCAAGAAGATCCTAAGAGCCTTGGATGGAAAATATGATACTGTGTGCACATTGATCCAAATGATGCCCAATTACAAAGATCTCAAGCCAACCGAAGTCTTTGGTAGAATTGTTGCTCATGAGATGTCACTCAAGGATAAAGAAGAGCTGCACAACAAGTCAAGTGGTGCTTACAAAGCCTCATGTGATGCTCCTACATCATCAAGTGAGAAACAACCCTTCAATGAGGAATTGAGCCTAATGGTGAAGAACTTCAACAAGTTCTACAAGAGTAGAAGCAAAGAAGGAAGTTCCAAGTCAAGGTCCTACAATGATAAAAGATCTTCTAGTCGTGAGCGTAATTGCTACAATTGTGGAAGACTCGGACACTACTCCAATGAGTGTATGACTCCCTACAAGTGAAGAGAAGACTCACCCAAAAGGAGAAGTAGAAGAGAAGAATCACCTGCAAGAGAGAGGAGGAGTAGAGATGATCGCTATGAACGAAGAAGCTCTCGCAGAAGCAAGGATTTAGAAAGGAAGGACAAGTCATCAAGGAGCTACACAAAATGAAGACAACAAGCTCATGTTGGTGAATGGGTATCCGGCTCCGACTCCGACCATCACTCTGAGAGAAGTTATCACTCCGACTCTGAATATACTCAAGATGAAGGTGTTGCCGGTCTAGCACTTGTGTCAACCAACTCCTACGACATATTTGACTCACCAAATGAAGGAATTGGAAGATGCTTCATGGCTAAAGGCCCAAAGGTGTCACACGCCGAGTATGTTGATTTCAATAGTGATGAAGATGATTTGCTAGGTGATGATGATTTACTTGTTGACAACTCTAGTGATGAAAACTATGATTAAATTGCTATTAATCGTGCTAATCAAGATAAAACGAATGACGATGATAAGATGGAGATTGAGCGTCTAACTAAAGAACTAATCACTCTTAAGTTAGCTCATGAAACTACCTTGGAAGATCATCAAGAGCTTTTAAAGACTCATGAGAAGCTACGATTTGAAAAGCTCAACCTTGAGCAAGAGCATTGGTTCTTAAAAGCAATCAATGATGATCTTCGCAAGAAAAGTTCTTCTTGCATTGCCAAGCGTTTACTCATGTCTACTTACATGACACAAGTAAATTCTAGCAACAAGAACACGAAAGATTCTTCTTCTAGTAGTAACAATAATCATGTTAAATCCAATGTTGTTGCTTCTAGTAGTACTCTTGATTCCACTAATGATTCTCTTAGCCAAGTTACACTTGAGCAAGTAAATAGCTTATTGAAGGGAATTATAGAGAAAGGTGTTTACAAGAGCCTTGCCGGAAGCAAGCAATTTGAGGAAACTGTACAAAAGCGAGGAAGTCACTTGAAGAATCAAGGTGTTGGTTTTGAACGAAAGTTCAATGCGAATGGAGTTGAGTGGGAAGAAGATCAATACCCCAAGACGAAGTTTGTTCATCAACAAGAGAAGTATGATCCTACTAATTTCAAGGGGACACAAGCTCAAGATGATCTTCCACCACAAGAACACAAGCAAAAAGGCAAGGACAAGCTTCAAGAGGAGATTGATGCATTTGAAGAAGCTCCGAAGGCCTTGTTCAAGTGGGTTACCAAGACTACATCAAGTTCTACTTCATCAAGTACGACTACAACTCAAAGGATTCCCGTCAAATTGATGTGGATCCTGAAGAAGAAGAACTAGAGAGTTCTTGAGGGTCACTCCGCCAACATACTTCACTCATACCATCTTGGCAAGGACAAGTGCAAACAACTTTCACATCTTGCACTAATTCAAGGAGTCAAAAACCCTCTTGTTGGTAAGACAAGGGACAAGGTAACCTAATGCTTTCCTGGACTTTATCTTGCGTGAACTTCACTCTATGTCTATGGATATCCTAGTTTGTTCCCTGTGGGACTAACCCATGTAGGTATTGAAAGTGCAACTCACTCCAATGGATTGCTCCAAATGATGTACATCAACTTTGAGCATCCAGATGTTCAACATCTACATGAAGTCATCATCGACAAAACCCAGGGTTAGTTCGTCCCTCTTAGGGGGGATATCGCATCTAGGGGGAGCTTTACTGTAAGAACTGAGCTAAAGCAACTCTAATGGTGTGACCATAATAATGCTTTATGTAAAAGTGGTAACCCCACTTGTGCTTAAACGATGAGTATGACCTATGATCAAATGTTCTCATTTGACTCCTAAGTCAATATACTCATATATAGATGACCTACTCATCGCCAATTGCTTGATAGATGCTACAATGTTTGTGCATGCTTTGCCACATATTTCATTTGTCATTTTATTGTGTGAGAATCTTGGTGGCGTATTTTACTCATCCAAGGACATCCATTTGTTGCTTTGATTGTTTGGCTTTTCTTCTTTTGCCAAATGGATGGAAAAAATGCCTAAGAACTTCCTCTAGCTATCTATGATTTTCTCGTCTCAAACTCTATTCATGCTACATCACAAAGTTTGATCAAGTCAGATACGAACCCTTTGTGTGAGGAGCACTCGGAGTCAGTGATTTGTCATAGACTTAAACTTCCAAAACCTCTCCGTGCATTTCGGTCTAACCGATTCATCCTTTTCGGTCTAACCAAGTTCACTGAGTGGATCTAGGTTTTCAATCTCGGTGCAACCAATTAGAACTTTTCGGTCACAGCGAGTTGCAATAACCGCTTGTGATTATGCATGTCGGTGCCACTGAGTTGTTCCACTCGGTCACACCGAGAGGGTCAGGACATAAATACCGATGGGTCAAATTTTGGAAATTCCTCCAAAACCTCTCAGCCCTCATGTGTCCTGCACTGCCATCTCGGGTCTCTAGATCGCCCTCTCATTGCCAGCGACCTCCTTCCGCTGGTCTCCATCGCCGTCAACGGATTTCAACACCGCCGTTGCCGCTGTAGTGAACTCACTGCCGAGTTAGGGCATGAGTTTGACCCCTTGTGCACTCTTTTTACCTCCGATTCTGAGAACAAGGTCAATGCCATGTTTCTTACCGCGTATGAGATCATCTTGTCCAGCGATAACTCCCTTTAGTCTAGATCTGATTCGAAAATTTAGGGTTAGGTTTCCGCCGAACTCATCTTGGACCGACCGATTTGTAGAAATCAATCTCAATGATTTGGCTTAGGCCATTGCACTTGCCTATTTCGGTCTGACCGGAACTTGCAAATCGGTGTGATCGAGTTCAACTCTTTGTGAAACCCTAGCAATCTTAGAGTCACCGAACTGTCACTAGAAAAAAGATACTTCCGTGATGATACACATTTGTCACAGTAGGTCACGTTTTCTGTCATGCATGTACATCCATGACGATTTTATGATAGAATCAAGATAGTCATACCTGTGCTGTCTTAGAAGTGTTCCATGACATTACCAAAATTATCATCACATAAGTGTCCACTTCGATGATGATAAATCACGCGTCATAGAAGTGCTTTCGTCAAGGGTGACCGACACGTGGAATCCACCATAACAGGTCACCATTAAGCTATCGGGTCCGGTTTTGGATCCGATAACCCGTTAACAGCCCGGACCAATGGGGATTTTCCACGTGTAAAATTCTCATTGGCCAGAGGAAAGACGTGTTGGCTCACCGTTGGGACATATGTCATCCACTCATTGGACATGAGGCGCCTCTTATACGTCGACACGTGGCATGGCCCAATAGAGGTCCATCCCGGTGAAAAGGCCGGCCCGTTTGAATTGGTCAAAAGGTAACAGGCCGGCCCACGGAAAGCCTGTTAATAGCCTGTTCGTATATCGCCCATTTACGACCCGCTCACTCTCGGCCCATTACGGCCTATCGGAATTATGCCCAATAGCTTCATCTGGGCCGTCCAATATGATTCCAGCCCATTGTTACTTCCGGCCCATGTGTGGCCCATGATGTCTTTCGGCCCATATGAGGCCCATTGTAACTCTGGGCCCAATAAAGGCCCGAGATGAAACTGGCCCATAATGTACAGTGTATCGCTTTATACCCATTAACGGCCTATTATTCCGTCAGCCGTTTCCAGTCCGTGTTAACTTTCGGCCTTCTAAGGGCCCATTTATTCTTGGGCTCATTTCTAGAATTCGATGAGTTACGGTCCGTTACTGGCCTGTTCCGTTTGTGGGCCACATTCAGCCCATGGTTACATTCGACCCGTTTGTGGCCCATTAACCCGTTGGGGTGTTTTCATAGCGTTATCAAATACGGCCTATTAACGACCCGTTATGGTCTACGAATAGTACGACCCACGTTTGGTGACATGATTATACGCCTCGTAGAAGGCCCATGGATCCTACGGCCCGTAGAAGACCAATGGACCCTACGGCCCATAGAAGGCCCATGGATCATAAGGCCCGTAGAAAGTCGATGGATTCTACGGCCCGTAGAAGGCCCATGGATCCTATGGCCCGTAGAAGGCCCATGGATCCTACGGCCCGTAGGAGGCCCATGGTTACAATAGTCCACGTGTTGCCATGATTATTGTGGCCTAGTTACCAAAAATAGGTTAGTGTGGCCACTAGAAGAACACAGAAAAAGAACTGCAGTGACTACAAGCAAACAACTAAACAAGACAATAAGGAAATAAATAAGCAACCAACTAACACTAGCCTATTATAGCTATTACACCTATTACTTCCACTTGGCATCAAAGTTCGCCAGCAGTGCAAATATAGGGAACAAAGCAACATATTACATACACTTGCCGTCAAAATTGGCCACCAGTGCAAATAAACACGGTAGAAAAACAAGAGCATAACTGAAACAACTTCAGAAGAGCTCAAGAAACGTTATCCTGGGTATCAACCATGCTGGCAATAAGCTTAGCAAGCTTATTAGCTTTGTCCTGTTTGGTGCTAAAATCCTCCAACGCTTTCTATTGCACCAGAAAGTATGCATCTAAATGCTCCAGGTACTTCCGCAGTCCTTCCGCTTCTTGTCGCAGCACAGTTGATCGATGTCTTTCAGCTTGTAGTTGAGACTCAAGAAACCGAACAGATTCAGACAGTTAGTTTGAATAGCTTGTGCAAGCGGTAGTGGCCAGTAACTCGAACACTAAGCCGAGACAGGACTTTGGGGTTGTCTCACTGTCTTCAAGAGAGTCTTCCTTAGCTATTTTATCAGCTCTGTTGGAGACCAACAAGGATATCTCACTATCCTGAACCTTATCTGCATTACTTTCTTTACCATTGCTTAATAAGGCACTCTTTCCCAATATTCTGTCAGCATTCTAAAAGAAGAAACAAGCAGACACATAACATGTTTAGCATGTACTAGTATATGAAACTCATTTCGGTGAACCAGTTCATTAGTAAGGTGGACAAGATTAAACTACCAAATCTTCTATTGCCAAGTACTAGTACATAATAAAAGCATCAAACAAACATATATCTATGTCCTATGGTCACTGCATTGTCTTGCCAAATCAAAATAGAGACACAGTTCAAATCATATCAGTTCAAGACAAAGCTGCAGTGAAAGAATACAAAGCATGGGAAACTACACGACACAACCAGATTTCAGATGGGTACCACGGGTCTACATGTACAACAACACTATTGGCTCTGTTGTGATGCTAGTAATGTGCATGATATGAGAAGTCAACAGTATACACAATTGAAATTGAAATCAACAGAGCTATTGATAAGAGCAAACCTGTTAAAGAAACATGTGTGAACATACCTGCTGTGCCATTGGAGTTTTGATTGGATCCTTTAATTTAAAAATAAGTTTGTATGAGTAAATACAATGATACAAGAGCAAAGCAGTATGCACTATAGCAATGGAATCTTAAATTAGAACAATTGTTCTTCAGCTTTAAGCACTTTTTCTACATGAACAGAGTACATTAAGACACAAGAATACTGTACTTAAAAAAAGAGCTCATAGACCTTACCACATTCTTGGTTCGGGACCAGTAGAGAACAAGGTGTTCCCAGTCATCGTCCAGTAAATGTGTCTCGGGAGAACGTATGCGAATTTGATGAGTTTCTTTGCTAGTGAAGTACGTTTTCTTCAGGTAATTCCGATACTGCTACCAAGCATTCTAGAAGATAGAAGAGGTATTAGCACAGGTTACCTCATCCTGAGTTTCCAAATCAGTCCTTCTCTATAGAGAAAAATGGGAAAATTTGTTGTATTATAACCATCATGGAGGTAGAATGTATGGGACAAAGCAAAGTAATTACCATGAATAACATTACTTACACATAACTCCTGGACAAACACCTTCAACTGGCATTTCCTTCATCTTCAGTATAATATTTCCATGATGGGAAGATACGCACATAGGATTTAACAACATCAAATGCGATAGATCCTAAACTACGACTGGCTGGTTGTGCTTCCTCCACAGGAATAGGTGTACTAACTGGTGGAGTTGGGGTTCGCCGTGGTAGTACTGGCCCTTTGGGCACTGGAGCTGCCTTACTAACTGCTCTTGTTTGGGAGCTCTTTGGTGGAGATGGTGTTGTGTCAATAGGAACCAGGTTACTATCTGCTGGGGTTGGGGTTAGATTGGGTGAAGCTGGTTCTCTAACCATTGCAGTAGGGGTACAATCTGCGAGAGTCTGGGTTATGTGTGGTAGGGCTGGTTCTCGTGCATGTACAGCCGGGGTGCTATCTCCACCAAGAGGTAGCACTGTTTTACTTGAAGACCATGTTTTTACTCCGCTAGATTCTGGCATCACCTGCTCCAATTCAAATGGCTGATAAACAAGAAACATAGTTGAATGTACAAACATTGTATGAGGGACAAATGCAATAGATAGTGTTGAAAAAAGAGGGCATGAAATAGTTGACATGTATATTGTTTAACTAAAACGGATAGCATGACATAATTTCACATATATGATGTCTATCCAAACTGGATAGCATAGCATAACATAATTCAAAGATATGATGAATAACTAAACATGATCGCATGACATAATTCACATACATGTTATCTAATTAATCAGGATCGCATGATTTAATTCACATATATGATTTATATGCTAAACCGAGGGCATTCGATATGATGTCTGAACTAAGAACATGGTATTGGATATTGTGTATATGATGTCTAAACTATGCAATGCAAGACACTATATGCATGATATGAGTAGTATAACCGTGCCAAGTTAGAGCATACACCTCGATGGAGGAATAGGACTGGTCATCTGTCTCTGAATCCATCTCTGAGGAGCTATCGGGACCCAACAAGAGATCTGCTTCGACAGGTAGCACTGTCTTCTCTGAAGGCCTTGTTTTCACTCCAGATTTTTCCATCTCCCACCCAAATGGCTGATTCATGGGAAGAGTAGTTTAATGTACAAACATTGTCGACAAATGGAAATTAAATGAAGAAAAGTATGGGCAAGATATCATTCAAATATATGATGCATGGTTAAACAGGATGGCATTGCACATTTCACATATATTATGGCTGGCTAAAAGACATGAGACTGCATAATTCCCATATATGATATAGAAACTAAACAGGGGCATTACAGAACATGTCTAAACTAAGCAGATGACATATATGATGTCAAAAGTAGGCACTGCAAGGCAACATATGCATGATATGACTAACATCATCATGCCAAGGTAGGGAAAACACCTTGGGGGTAAATAGGAGTGGTCATCTGCGTTTGAATCCACCTCAGAATATATATCTTCCTCTGGATTACAATCTGGAGAGGGGGGGAGGGTTTTCCATTGAACCCACCATGGAGCGATGTCTGCATGACATTGTATTGACGTGCAAAACTCTTCTCTTTTTCTCTACATGTTCAGCATGACTGTGTACAATATCTGACATGCATATGGAAAAAATATGGTGAGATTATGTAAGGAGAGCATACATAAATCTAGAGTGATGGTAACAACGAGTGGATGGATCTAAAAATAATGATAGCAGGCTGATGATTGCTTTAATTTAATAAAAAGACAGATGATGATTGCTTTACTATTTGTTTCCTACCCAAGATGAACAACACATGCATACCATAGGTTAACCAAATATTAGACAGAGATACTATTCATTGTTGCCTCGATATGTGCCCCACAACTAATTTAGAACTCAAGTCTGAACATTAATTTGGACCTGACTTGGAGTCTAAGAGGTGAACATGATGATAAAGTAGCAGGTAATTTTAACCAATGCATAACGTAAGCATAAACAAAATAGTGCAACCTCTCTTGTGGACCTGTGTACTCCTCAGGTTCATCTACTGAGTTGATGATGGTGATGCCATTGCGGTGGGTGCCGGCGGCAGGGAAGGAGATCTGAGGCGGTGAAAGACGGTCAGGAGTCATGATGTCTAGTTTGGTAGATGCTTCTGTCGATGGAGCAGCTTGGTTGAGGTGGACGACGTCGCGGCAGGAGCAGGATGAACCACACAAAGTTTCCTTCGACACCTACATGTAACTGAAGTAATTTTGTAAGGGCTCATTTGGCTTGCATGATTCTAAAAACGCAGGGATAGGAAAAACACCGGAATAGGATAGGAATACACATGGTAAACATAGCATTTCTAAACACAGGATTTCTGTCAACTTGGGTGTTTGGTTCATAGGAATTGGAAGAGCAGAGGAATGCAAAGAAACATGGCCGAAATAAAGTGAAACCATATGAAAGCGTGTACAGTTAGAATGTTATTCTGCCACTAATGCACTTGGTCTTGTTTTCATGCATAGGATTTTGAAAAGTAGGTTCGGGTGTTTTGCTCCATTCCTTTCAACAAAATCCATGAATAATTGAATAGTAGAGTGCCATAGGAAAATTTCCTATTGCTATGTTTTTCTGTTGAACCAAAATAGCCCTAATGGATCGACATGAATGAAGAGTAATAAGTGATGCAACAAGTGTACAACCTCTTTGCCGTAGCCGTGTCGACCTGAGCATCATTGGTTGGTCTCTAAAGAAGTTGAGGCAGTGGTGGCTGTCGGAGGTGTGGAGGAAGATCTGAGGAATCTGTAGATGGCGTCCAGGGCACTGCTCTGTTGTGATGGATCGTTCTGTCGTTGGAGCAGCGCCGGTGAGCCGTAAGATGTCAAGGCTGAAGCAGCACAAGACATACATCGTTAATCTCAAGTGGGATTCTAATATCATCTCCAATAGATGATGTAAAATAGATGTAAAATTTACATCACCAAAAACCTCCTAACTACAACAGATGAGGTAAAAACTGTTGACTCTGAACTTAACTGTCGAAACTAAAATTTACTTTGGAATCTGAATGTTACTGTCGAAACTGAACGCAATGGTAGCAGAGAGGCACTTGACATGTAGTTTAGGGAGGGCCTGTAGTTCATCTTCAACCTGCACCCCCTGAGCCGCCAGCCACCACCGGTCGAACCGTCGCCCCCCGCGCCGCCTCGCCGCCCCGAAACGACTCCCCACCGCCGGTCTGCCGCTGCCCTGAAACAACTCCCCACTGCCGGACCACCGCCGCCCCGGCCAACCCTCTAGCCCCCCCCCCCCGCACCGAGATTTTTCTTCGGCTATCCCCACGCCACAGCCCCACCACCGCGCCCCCACCACCGGCAACCACCGCCCCCACCCTGAACCCTAAGATAGATAGTGGGGTGCCTCTCCGGCGAGTCCCCCTCCCCACTGCGGGTGGTTTTTCCTTAACTCCGGCAAGCCCCCCACCCCCTGAAAATTGACTGATCCAAAAGTCGATTCAGTCGACTGAAGTGTAGCTAAATCGGAGCATAGCAGCAGCACGAGCGAGGGGGAGAGCAGCACCAGTAGCGCGAGCGAGCGAGAGCCGGAGCAGCAGCAGATCCGGCTGTTATGGACGCCGCCGCCGAAGGGGCCTCGCACTGGGGGAGAGCCGCCGTGGAGATGTCGCCCGCGACGTCGGCTTCGAGGTAGCCGCTCCATGGGGGTGCGGTATGGAGCACCATCGGCGCCGGGAGGTCGACTTAAGGAGAAGGTGCAATGCGATGAGTGTACAACCTCTTTGGTGGCACCGAGTAGTCCTCGACTTCGTTTGAGGAGTCGGTGAGGATGTTGCAATTCCGGTGGAGCAGGTTAAGGCGGCGCTATGGGGGATGGACTAGCCGCGATAGACGAGGCGATCGTTGGAGCAACTCCTTGGAGGTGGAGGACGGGGCGGCCGAACTAGCAGGACAACGAGATGGAAGACTGATCCTCATCCGGGGAGGTGGATGAGGGACGTCGAGCTGTTGTGGTGGACGATGTTGTCGGGGAAGAGGCTCCGGATGGGCAGTGGTGAGGTGGCGGATGAAGGAGGGTGGGGTTTCGCGGCTGGAGCGGAGAGGTTATGGCGGCCTGGGATTTCGAATGGCAAAAAGGAGGCGATGGGAGGGGGAACAATGACTTGGGGACGCGCTTGTCCAAAATGTAGGGTGTGTTACAAAGTACCCCCACCGATTTGAACTAGCGCCCCTTTCGGCTCAGGGTTAGAAGGGGGATTTCGCGTGTCGGGATTTGGCAGCTGGAGGGAGTTTTCGCGCATGTTGTAATTTCAGGATAGCAAGGCGCGGGTTGTGAAGGCACCAGTTTTGGGAGCACAATATCTGAATTTTCGGGATATAACATGGCACGGGTTGAATTTTAGGGACAAGCCTAATGTGTAATATTGTACTTATACGTACCAAATCAATTCGCACTCCCCTCAACGAAAAAAAACGAAAAAAATAAACTATTCACACCACACAAAGAGAGAGTCTTGTCCCGTTTCACTATACAAATGTCGTTCAAAGCTACTCCCTCCTTCCATCTATATAGGGCCTAATGCTTCTTTCGAGGCTAACTTTGACCAAATATTAGAGCAATAATATATGACATGCAACTTACACAAAGCACACCATTAAATTCGTGTGTGAAAGGAGCTTTGAATGATATAATTTTCACATTGTCAATGTCATGTACTATTAATCTTGTCAATAGTCAAAGGCGGTCTTAAAAAACACATTAGGCCCTATATAGATGGAAGGAGGGAGTATGAATCCATGTTATGTCCAATTAAAATTTTTTGCTGGCTGTATAATGCATGTAACCTACTCATACCAACATTTTAGTGCATTCCAAATGTTTATACTACCGCTGCAATTCGAACTGAATTTGAATTTGTTTCTCTATTTCAATAAGACAATCATGATTGTTGCCAACTTTCAGCCATAATTCGTGTATTACCTTAACAATATACCACATGATTACTATAGAGATAGATATGAAATATGTGTACTATATGAACTCGAATTCAATTTTTTTGAATACACTTGATGTTGATTCCAAATAATAGTACATTTGGTGTACTAACTATATATTCATAATCTAAACCATGTTCCATACGTACACCCTGTTTATTACACAAAGTATAGTGCCCCGCCCCCTACATTATGACAAGTATTTAGCCCTGAGCTGCCAAAGCCACACATTAGCCCAAATTATAATCAATGCTCTACATATTATATGTAGTACTAGCAAGATGCCCATGCGTTCCACGGAACATCAACATGATCAAGGGGAGGCCTTATTTGCAAATATGGATAGGGGTGTGGGTATATTTTTTCAAAATTACCATAGTTTCCTTCCTATCCATCAGATATAAATCGGACGTCCTATATTGCAAGATGGCAGGCACACCATCATCAACAACTCTGTTTTTTATAAGAGTAGAGATAAAATATATTATATGTAGTATGACATGTTCATAACCACACCATGTGTATCATCGTTATATATATTCACGCCTGCGTCGGTTCAAAACACTATGATAAATTCTTCAAATATCCGAATTCACTTTTTATAATGAATTATGATCTCTATTCATCTTTTACACCCACACAATCCTCTTGTCTTCGTAGCTACCGCTAACTTTCTCTCGTGAATGCACATGCCCGCATTCCTCTCACCCTCCCTCAGCAATCTCTAGCTCCATTGCGCAGATTCATCTTTTCACTTTAGGTCATTCACCCATGGTGTGTGTAGGCCCCCAGCTCCTTCTTTATGGCAAACATCATTTGATATGCCTCTCTAGCGAGGTGTGCCTACCACAAACACAAGCTTCCCCTCTTATCTTCTCACTGTCCATGCCTCACTCCCACCACTCTTTTCATTGATCTCGTACTCGCACACGCCTTCCCCCTCGATATAGTATGCCTCTCGCACCACCTCCTAGATGCATCCCTCTCTCTCTATCCTTCTCCCCGGGCCTTATTTGCTTCTAACACATACTTGCATGTATACCGATCGATCTCCCTACATATACCTAGGTCGACTTTAACTATTTCCCCCCACCCATCGACCAACGTACCTCACAAGTTATGTGTATCCTTTCTCTGAAAAATGATGATTGATCTTCCTATGTAGTTACGTCTGCTTACCACAGCCATATCGCTCCCCCCTCATCATTCGTGCATGACTCCTGACCTGTCTCTCGCACGCACGTGCACAAACATGCAGCAATCCCCTCTCCTATTGATATTGCAGGCGTGCCCTCCGTTTGTCTAGCAAGCCTATCCCACCATGGGTGGATTCAGGCCCCAGGCAGAAGGGGCGGTGGCCTAGGGCGTAAGGCCCATCTCCTTTGTATATTTTAACACTATATCTACAATAAAATGCTACAGTCAACTAAGTTGCCTGGGCCTTGGCCCAGTTCACCTGGGGCCTGGCCCATTCCTAGGTCTGCCACTATCTCCCACCATTTGTTAGAAGCAACTCCACTACCACCCCCTCCAACACTCTAGCTATGTCTCTCTCCCAACCTTATTCCTCTCCTACATATATTCATGGATGCCGATCGATCTCCCTTAATACATAAGGTAGGCCTCTCTCCTCCTCCACACATATACTAGCCATTGTACCTCTATAATTAATAAGGCCTCCCCCCACCACACACCGATAGTCGAGTGTTGTAGGTAAGTATCCATGCCACAGAGACAAACTGCACCTGTCCTCTCTCACGTTCCAGTAGGCAAGCCACTCTATATCTTTGACGTGGGCACACACAAATTCGATGGCACTCTTTATCAATCGCGCGCGCGCACACACACACATCACCCCTCTCTTCGATTCTATGGATACCTCAAGCCGATGATACCTCCACTCTCTTCTCATGGATCGCCCCCTCTATAGATATGATATATCGATGACTATTTCACACACATTGCATACATTTTTTGATTGACCGCCCCCAAACACTCACGAACCCACACACTATATCTCTCTATGTTTGTATCTCTCTCACAAAACCCCACGTAGGTGGTGTACATACACAAAGATAATAGGTGCACGTACTCACGCTTCGTGCCCAGCCACACCCTCGTGGGTACACGGTGGAGCTCATTTCTATACGAAAATGGCAGACCACATGCTAATTTGAACACGTGTAGCGGTTGTTTACCTACGGAGGTCTTGTACCACGCGTGCACGAAACAAAGTTTGACTTGATGCGTTGGCGCGTTATTTTTTAATAAAGTTATATCGCTCAATGGCACGTACACGGAATATAAAACGATTTTTATGGAGAAAAAGGTAGTCCGCTCCACTATATACAATGGAGCCTGCCTGCCTGGGTTTGTCTCTCTTCAGAGTATAACACACAAGGCGGCGGTGGCCTCTCTCTCCCACTGTTGGTCACTGATCCGGCCGCATCCCGTCTGCCGGCGGAAAGGGAGGATGTTCATCATTTCTCCGTTCGACAGCGCCGAGGCAGCACGTCCCGATCCACGGTACCCGCCATTCTCTCTGACCAAGCTCCAACGCGGTAGGGCCTACGCCACCTGCTCGCTGCCGCAGTATGGGCAGACCCCGCCCGCTGCCACTCACCTAGTTACATGCCGACGACCCCCAGGTATCCCCTCCGGCCTTGCTCCATTGCCCGTCTTCCCATGTCGCTGCATGTGGATCTTCCATAGTTCTTTGCCCAAAACGTAGCTCGTCTGGCGTACTTTCCATATTGCAATCTCGTCCTCACACCGTTTTAGACAAACACAACTGTGTTGTTATCTTCCCTTAGGACAAGGAATATGCTTCTTTTTTGTCGTTGTATGTGTCATCAACTATTATTGGCCAGTAATTGTTTCCTTTCTACCTATTTTTTTTGCAAACAGGGCTATCCATTTCACCTCGTTGCTATTGCAACCTTTTGGTGAACTACACAAATCAGTTTTTCTTAAGAGTGTTTTGTGCAGTTGTACTAAAATGTCACACGAGCAACGTCTCTACATTTCAGTGCGACTGCACAAAGGGACATTGGTTTTGCTCTATCCTCCTCATCCAACTCCGAGCCTAATCTTCTCCAACTATTTGCTTAATATTCTCCAACTAGTTAGTCTTAAGAGAGACTGCAAAGGTGATCGGCTTCTATTTGTGTGTTTATTGTTTCATCAACAGTCCTCTATTATCGTAATCACACTTAATATCTTTGGAACAGGGACGCTCAACTCTATTTTAGTGGAACTGCACAAAATGATTTGAATGTGGCATGCTCCAGATAGCTACTTTCCCCCCAACATGCCTTGTTGATTTAGACAGAGCCGGGGGGGGGGGGGGGGGGGGGGGGGGGGGCGTTGCTGCCAATGAAAGCATGGATCAATTTTAATTTAACACCTTCTCACAACTTTGTCTTCAGTTGTGATGTAAATATTAGCTCTGATCTGCTAATTATTGAGATGCATTAGCAAGGAAGTTAGTTTTTTATTGTTTTCAAAAGAGCATTGATGGCAAGACACACGAAACAAAAGCTGAAAGCTCAGAGCATTGTACAATTTTGTCACTGGAAAATTATTTGTATAGTACGTCAATTATGTAAACAAAATGCTGGAAGCTTGATAGCATTGCTAGAAGCCTCTTCAGCATCCAGGTCCATGTGCCATGCACAAAATTATACTCCTCCATTCCTAAATATTTGTATTTTTACAAATTTCAAATGGGTATATTTTAGAGTGTAGATTCACTCATTTTGCTTCATATGTAGTCACTCGTTGAAATCTCTAGAAAGACAAATACTCTGGAGTATATTTAAGAATCGAGGGAGTAGTGCACAACTGCATGGGAGACTCAACCTGGTCGTTGCGCCGCATTAATAGTGAGTAATGAGCAGTCAAATCATAAGCCCCACCTTTCCCACTGTAAGTTGCTTAGAAGAAGCAACCATCAACACGCTCTTCTTTGAATCCGCTCATAATACTCCATCCGTCACTGTTTATAGAGCGCGCTTCAAAAAAAATCTCTGGGACCAAGGCGACTAGCGATCGGCCTAAAAAATAGTATTGGTAGTTATAGCACGGCGTCTATTACTAGAGGAAATAATGCATACACATGCATGCAGTGCTTCCACCCCGGGTACACACATGCATGCACTTACTCCACTCCGTAGTACATCGAGAGAAAATTGTGGACTTGATTGCGGTTACCATGCCCTAATTAATTGAGCATTAAACTAAACGCGTCTAAAGTCTCTCTGGTGGTGGAAATGCATTGAGAGAAATGCATGAGAATGAAGCGCGCCCTGTAAACTATGACGGAGGGAGGAGTAGTATGAAGGTGCAAAACCAAGTACGCGTCTGGCCAGTCGGTCAACGCACCTCCTCTTGGCATATCACTGACATGTGGGACCGAAATATGAGCAAACCAACCTCAATTGACGGCAAAATGGCCAACCCGCCGTTCCTTGAGAGAGATGAGGAGTGAGAACACACAGATGGGCTCGCACGGAGGCCAAGATATATTCGAGCATGGTTGATAAATATCATCATTACATGTTTGATGTTTTTTAATACTATACTATTGGGCTGCCGTTTTCCACTTTTTCGCCCTTCTCCCGAATAAATGTGCACTTTATTAGAGATTAAAATAAAATAAGAGTACAGACGCTCCACCATGCAGTTCTAGTAGTAGTACTACTCGTACTACTAAACCTTGCGCTTGTCTATTTGCCTCTTCGTGAAATCAAACAATGATGGTACTCCTCATGTTGGGTAATAAAGTGTATGCCTCTGGCAATCTGACACTGAATGAACTGATGCATGTCCACCGCCTAGGCAAGGGTAGGTTGCATTAGTCAAAAGGCGTAAACGAGCTTCACCTTGTCCTCCAAGCTTCTCCTCGTTCTACGAGTTGATGGGACATACCAAAAACTAGTGTTAGTCCATACTCCCTCCTTTCCGGTTAATATGGCTTATTCTATTTTGTGGGTAAATGAGAGAGCTTTATTCATATATAAGCATTCTTAGGATGATCAGCCAAGAGACTGGTCACTAGGAAGCGAGGTACCCCGCAAAAAAAGAAGAAGGAAGCGAGGTGTTTCAGCAAGCCAGCCCTCGGCCACATTCAAAGTGCAGCACGCACGGTTCGCACAAAGATGCGCCACAAGGTTTGCTGACCTGCTTACATGCGGAATAACAAAAAAAGAGGAAATATTTCCGAGCGCTTCTATTTGTAATAGGATATGAGCCAGAATTAAGCGAGAATTGTGGCGAGTGTTCCATGCAATCAACTTACATTATCACATGCGAGACCCCTCGAAGAGAACTAAGGGAATCCTAGATTAGGGGGTCTCCGGACAGCCGGACTATATCCTTTGGCCGGACTGTTGGACTATGAAGATACAAGATTGAAGACTTTGTCCCGTGTCCGGATGGGACTCTCCTTGGCGTGGAAGGCAAGCTAGGCAATACGGATATGTAGATCTCCTTCCTTGTAACCGACTCTGTGTAACCCTAGCCCCCTCCGATGTCTATATAAACTGGAGGGTTTAGTCCGTAGGACAATATACAATCATACCATAGGCTAGCTTCTAGGGTTTAGCCTCTACGATCTCGTGGTAGATCAACTCTTGTAATACTCATATCATCAAGAACAATCAAGCAGGATGTAGGGTATTACCTCCATCAAGAGGGCCCGAACCTGGGTAAACATCGTGTCCCATGCCTCCTGTTACCATCCGCCTTAGACGCACACTTCGGGACCCCCTACCCGAGATCCGCCGGTTTTGACACCGACATTGGTGCTTTCATTGAGAGTTCCACTGTGCCGTCCCCATAAAGCTTGACGGCTCCTTCGATCATCGGTAACGATGCGGTCCAGGGTGAGGCTTTCCTCCCCGGACAGATCTTTGTATTCAGCGGCATCGCACTGCGGGCCAATTCGCTTGGCCATCTTGAGAAGATCGAGAGCTATGCCCCTGGCCATCAGGTCAGGTTCGGAAACTTAAACTACACTGCCGACATCCGCGGAGACTTGATCTTCGACGGATTCGAGCCCATGTCAGGTGCGCCGCACAGTCACGACGAGGATGACGTAACTCTGTGGTCGGGCAATATTCAGGAGATCGCATCTGCAACTACTCCGGCCATCAATTCGGAGCAAATCGCGCCATCCGAGAGCGGAGGGATAGACCCCGCCAGGGAGGCCGCACTCTTAGTGGCGATAGAGCCGGATACTAACTTCACCCCTTACGAGAGCCATGTCGCCGAACCACTGGATTCACCTCCGGCCACGGACTCCGAGCCGCTTACATTTGTGCCCATCGAATCCGACTGGGCGCCGATCATGGAGTTCACCTCCGCAGATATCTTTCAGCACTCGACTTTCGGCGACGTGCTAAATTCATTAAGGTCTCTCTCCCTGTTAGGGGAACCTTGGTTGAACTATGTCCGGCTAGAATGGGATGCGGACGATGAAGAAATTCGCTGCCCACCCACCACCCACTTAGTAGCCATTGTCGACGATTTAATCGACATGCTCGACTTCGACTCCGAAGACATCGACGGTATGGACGACGATGCAGGAGACGAGCAGGAACCACCACCCACAGGGTGCTGGACCGCTACCTCATCATATGATATATAAAATGGTGGACATCCCCAAAGAAGGCAATGGCGACGAGACAACGGAGGGTGACCCCTCCAAGAAGCAACCCAAGCACCGACGTCAGCAGCGCCGCTCTAAGTCCCGCCACAGCAAAAGTATTGATACCGGCACAGGAGACAATAACACTCCGGATAGTGCCGAAGACAACCACAATCCCCTCCAACACGATGTAGAGCCGGAGGATGAACAAGCTAGCCCTCCAGAGCAGGCAGCAGATGGATAACCAGAGGAGGACAATTACATGCCTCTCTCCGAAGACGAGGCGAGCCTCGGCGACGAAGCATTTATCATGCCTAAGGATCCCGTCGAGCAGGAGCGCTTCAAGCGCCAGCTTATGGCCACAACAAATAGCCTGAAGAAAAAGCAACAGCTTCAAGCTGATCAAGACTTGCTAGCAGACAAATGGACCGAAGTCCTTGTAGCCGAGGAATACGAACTCAAGCGCCCCTCCAACAGTTACCCAAAACGCAGGTTGCTACCTCATCTTGAGGAGGAAGCATTGAAACCTCCATCACCAGTGTACAATGCGGCTGACCGGCCACCGCATGGCCGAGCCAAAGAGGCGTTTCAGCCTGAAGTTCAGCCTGCACCCCGCCGCCACTCAATCAAAAATACCAAGGACCGGGGCAACACACAGGACCTGCGAGACATATTGGACAGCAGGGCAAAACATGCAAGGTCAATATACGGGTCACGGGGGCGTGCGCCAACACGGGACCATGACCGCCACGCCAGATACACTAAAGGTAAATCCGGCCGGGCCGAATTCAGCAGACAAGACTCATACGAACTGCATCGTGATATAGCCCGGCACAGAGGCGCGGGACACCCCCTATGCTTCACTGATGAAGTTATGGATCACCAATTCCCGGAGGGTTTTAAACCCGTAAATATCGAATCATATGATGGTACAACATATCCCGCTGTATGGATTGAGGATTTCCTCCTTCACATCCACATGGCTCGCGGTGATGATCTACATGCCATCAAGTACCTCCCACTAAAACTCAAAGGACCAGCTCGGCATTGCCTGAATAGCTTGCCAGTAGACTCCATCGGCAGTTGGGAGGATTTGGAAGACACATTCCTTGACAACTTCCAGGGCACTTATGTGCAACCACCAGATGCTGATGACTTGAGCCATATAACTCAGCAGCCAGGGGAACCTGCCAGGCAATTCTGGACATGGTTCATGACTAAGAAAAACCAAATTGTCGACTGTCCGGACGTAGAGGCCCTAGCGGCATTCAAGCACAACATCCGTGACGAGTGGCTTGCCCGCCACCTCGGCTAGGAGAAGCCGAAGTCCATGGCAGCCCTCACGACACTCATGACCCGCTTTTGCGTGGGCGAGGATAGCTGGCTGGCTCGCAGCAACAACACATCAAGGAATCCGGGCACTTCGGATACCAAAGATGCTAATGGCAGACCATGTCGTAACCGATCAAAGCGCCGCAATAACGACGATAACACTGAGGATACGGCAGTCAATGCCGGATTCAGAGGCTCTAGATCCGGTCAGCGGAAAAGCCATTTAAAAGAAGTACTCTGGCTCTGTCCAGTTTGGATCTCATACTAGATCGCTCGTGTCAAATCCACGGCACCCCCAACAAGGCAGCCATCACACCAATAGAGAATGCTGGGTGTTCAAGTTGGCCGGCAAGTTAAATGGTGAAAACAAGGACAAGGGGCTGCATAGTGATGATGAGGAGGAGCCCCGGCCGCCGAACACAGGAGGACAGAAGGGGTTCCCCCCACAAGTGAAGACGGTGAACATGATATACGCAACCCACATTCCCAAGAGGGAGCGGAAGCATGCACTAAGGGATGTCTATGCGATGGAGCCCGTCGCCCCAAAGTTCAACCCATGGTCCGCTTGTCCGATCACCTTTAATCGCAGGGACCACCCCACTAGTATCCGTCATGGCGGATCCGCCGCACTGGTCCTAGACCCCATCATCGACGGATTTCACCTCACTGGAGTCCTTATGGACGGCGGAGCAGCCTGAACCTACTCTATCAGGATACAGTGCGAAAAATGGGTATCGATCCCTCGAGGATCAAACCCACTAAAACCACATTTAAGGGCGTCATCCCAGGTGTAGAGGCCCATTGCTCAATCACACTAGAAGTGGTCTTCGGATCACCGGACAACTTCCCAAGCGAGGAGTTAAACTTCGATATTGTCCCGTTTCGCAGTGGCTATCATGCACTGCTCGGACGAACAACATTTGCAAAATTTAATGCAGTAACGCATTACGCATACCTCAAGCTCAAGATGCCAGGACCAAGGGGCGTCATAACAGTAAATGGAAACATAGAACGCTCGCTCTGCACGGAAGAGCACACTGCGGCCCTCGCAGCAGAAGCACAAATCAGCCTCTTAAGGCAAACCACTAATTCGGCGTTAGAGCCCCCGGACACCTTCAAGCGAGTCCGGAGTAAACTGCAACAGGATCGCCTGGCACGTTCAGAGCTCGCCTAGCAATTCGGCCTCCGTCCCAGTCCCAGTCAAGCGACGAATTCCATGTCGCGCGTACATAATTACGCACTGAAAATACCATGGACATAGACGGGGGCACGATCAGGGCACGTCCCGCAATGCGGCTTAACCGCCCTAGGGGCTATATACCTTTATCATTTCTTTTCTCTTTCAGGGCCTAACTCTCTGTAAGCCCTTTCCGGCAGTACGATTGCCGGACATATTACGGGAAGGAACAACCAAGGCGATAAGAAGCTAAGATGTACACGGGAACCCCTAGGTGGTCTCTAATAATAATTGATATACCCGCTTTCTACTATCCATACGCAGCTTGCCCTTCGATAGGACATTTCAAATAGTCCTACTTTCACCTTATCGCACTACTTGTACCAGTACGCTTCGACGTATTATTTAAATAACAATGCATAGCATTAGTCTATTATTGCATTATTTATTTTTTTTACTATATGTCCATTTACGACAATCCGCACCCGTACATTCGGGTACGGTCAGTACGCCAGGGGCTTTCGTTTACCCCATAATACGGCGCGAGAAGTCTGAACACTTTCGACAGTGCGGCACCCCAAACTTATAGCACTATATGCATCAGCTCTGAATCATGTCTTGGGTCAATAGTTGGGTTCGCCCGGCTCCCATGCTTTGGTACCTTACATTCCACTATATCGGCTAAGGTAGCAGTGGGAGAAATACTGTGATTGTGTCACGGTTCTTCCGGACGAGCACCTCAGTAGAGAAAGCCGAAAACTGACTGTCATGATAAGGCGAGAGACTGGTCGCTGTTCGAGAGGTCTCAAGTCCTTAAAGACTTTTTCCGCTTCTGGCGAGGAGTCGGCCTTGTCCGGCTTAGGCATGTATAGCGCCCCAAATTCGGCCTTCCGAATACTAGGGGCTTCGCCAAAATTTAAAATTGTAGACTTCTATGGCTAAGTGAGAGTGATAAAGCCTTATAGTCCGATTGCCTGGTTCGTTGCGCTGAACACCTCCCTTGAAGGACCCAAAATTGGGGTAAAGAGTGCTCAGGTTTATCCCGAACACCCCAGTACTAGTTACATGGGGGTGAAAAGCCAACGACTAGCCAACTCTCAGATTTTATAAACGGCCGCACAGAAGGTAATATTTTAAATTATAAAAGTGTTGCATAGCGCAGATGAACTCGTTTCACATTACAGGATTACATGAACATGTTCATTCAAAAATTACATCCTTGGCGCATTCATCCGCCACAAGGCGGGAACCCTTCAGGACACTCTCATAATACAACTCAGGCCAGCGATACTCCCTGCCCTCCGATGGCCCCTCATTCACCAGCCTCATGGCATCCAGCTTCACCAAGTGTACCTTCGCCCGGGCACAAGCCCTGCACGCACCCTCGATGCAGACATACCGCTTTATGACTTCAAGCCGTGGGCAGGCATCCAGAAGCCGCCTCACCAGACCGAGGTAGCTACCGGACAGGGGCTCGCCGGGCCACATCCAGACTATAAGGCCCTTCATGGCCTGTTCGGCTGCCTTGTGAAGCTCGACCAGTTGCTTCAACTGGTCGCTCAAGGGCATTGGGTGTTCGTTCCTAATATACTGAGACTAGAATAACTTTTCCGCCGAGCTCCCCTCCTCAGCTCGGTAAAACTCCGCGGCATCCAGTACACTGCGGGGAAGATCTGCAAACGCTCCTGGAGAGCTCCGAACTCGGGTAAGAAAAAGGAAAGTTTCCTTCACATGCTTGCTTTGCATAATGAATGCCTTACCCGCTGCTATCTTCTTCACCGCTTCAATCTCATGGAGGGCCTTGTGGGCTTCAGCCTTGGTGCTCTGGGTGCTTTCAAGCGCCTGCGTGAGCTCGCACGCTCGCGTCTTAGAGTCAAGCTCCAAGGACTCGTGTTTTTTGGCGAGAGCCTTGAGCTCTTGCTACAGCTCACCCACTCGGGCTTCTTGTTTTTTCTGCTCAAGGCGCTCCTTGGCCGCATTGTTTTCGGCCTCAGACAACGCCTTCTTCAGGGTCGCCACTTCGGTCGTGGCCCCTGGCAAATTCATGATGATCCTATTATTTTGCAACTGAACTTCTTTTCAAAGCGTAGACAAGGTATTGCTTACCTTTGCTCTCCTCGAGCTACCTCTTGATAAGGCCGAGCTCGTTCTCAGACCGCTCCAGGTTCTGCTTCAGTGCATAGACCTCCGCAGTACGTGTGGCAGCCGCCAGCAGTGAAGCCTGCACATACACATAGATATATTCTGATTAGACTCCTGAGGCATCATTTGATCCTCTATTCGGCCTTTCTTCTCGAACACCGAACAGAGCATCAGGGGCTACTATCTATGCAGTAATATCTTCTTATATTTTGATTACTTACCTCAAAGCCTTTTAGGAGGCTGGCGGAAGCTTTGGTCAGTCCGTTTTTGGCGGACTGAACTTTTTTTATCACCGCACTCATGATAGTGCGGTGCTCTTCGTCGATGGAGGCGCTGCGAAGCGCTTCCAGCAAGTTGTCCGGTGCCACTGGATGGATAGAGGACACCGGCATGGGCGGGGCCCCCCTTAACGGGGGATCGCCTGCCGGAGTCCGGAACCATCGAAGGTTCTAGCGCAGTGTTCGTCCGGGGGCTGAACTCGGAGCCCGTGGGAGTTTTGCTCCCTTTGTGCCCCGGGTCCGGGAGGTCGCCTCGAGGCGCCCCCAAGACCACCTCCCCTCAGCTCGGTGCCTTTCGAGACAACACCTCGACGTTGTCCGTAGGGCGAGGGGTGGATGCGGTCGGAAGAGAACCACTGTTCATATCCGACGAGTCTAATGAGCCGCTCGACGAGGATATGTCGAGATGAGCTCGGGACGGACTTCACAATCATGTTCGGCATGAGGAGAAGCAGTGCAATAAAACGTACTATGAATTACTATGGTGTCCGGATACTTACAACTTCGCCAGGGGCTTGACCCTGGGTAGCCACACGTCGCCGCTGTTGGCGGCCATCGTGGAGCAGTCCAGAGGGAGGGTCCTTCCCTTCTTGGACCCTTTGGCCTCCCCAGTTGGGTCGGCCTTACTTTTCTTGTCTCCCCCGACTAGGGGGAGAGAACTTTCCTCCTCCTCCTCCTCCTGATTTTCGTGGGAGGAGTGCGTGTCGGAGTCATCGGACGACGAGTCCGATACAACCTTGCGCCGGAGACCCTTTCGGGTCCTCGTGGCCTTCTTCTTGGTCTTCTTCGCCGGCACCTCGTAAAGTGCCGGAGCCAGCATCTCCGTCGGGAGAGCATCTGCGGGATCTTTGTTGGGGAACGTTGCAGAAAACAAAAATTTTCCTACTCGTTTCACCAAGATCATCTAGGAGTTCATCTAGCAACGAGTCATTGGATGCATCTACATACCTTTGTAGATCGCGCACGGAAGCGTTCAAAGAACGGTGATGATGTAGTCGAACACGACGTGATCCAAATCACCGATGACCAAGCGCCGAATGGACGGCACCTCCGCGTTCAACACACGTACGGGACGGGAGACGTCTCCTCCTTCTTGATCTAGCAAGGGGAAGGAGAGGTTGATGAAGATCCAGCAGCACGACGGCGTGGTGGTGGATGCAGGGCGTCACAGTAGCAGGGCTTCGCCTATACTACGCGAGAGAGACGTAACGGGGAGAGAGGGAGGTGCCAGGGGCTGGTGTGTCAAGTCCCTCCTCTCCCCCACTATATATAGGAGGGCCAAGGGGGGTGGTGCGCAGCCTAGGAGATCTGATCTCCTAGGTGCGGCGGCCAGGGGGAGGATTCCCTCCCCCCCAAGGCACCTTGGAGGTGCCTTCCACCATTTGGACTCCTCCCCCATGGAAACCCTAGGCGCATGGGCCTAGTGGGGCTGGTGCCCTTGGCCCATGCAGGCCAAGGCGCACCCCCTACAGCCCATGTGCCCCCCCCCGGGACAGGTGGCCCCACCCGGTGGGCCGCCGGGACCCCTCCGGTGGTCCCGGTACAATACCGATAACCCCGAAACTTGTCCCGATGGCCGAAACAGCATTTCCTATATATAATTCTTTACCTCCGGACCATTCCGGAACTCCTCGTGACGTACGGGATCTCATCCGGGACTCCGAACAACATTCGGGTTTCTGCATATACATATCTTCACAACCCTAGCGTCACCGAACCTTAAGTGTGTAGACCCTACGGGTTCGGGAGACAAGCAGACATGACCGAGACGACTCTCCGGTCAATAACCAACAGCGGGATCTGGATACTCATGTTGGCTCCCACATGCTCCACGATGATTTCATCGGATGAACCACGATGTCGAGGATTCAATCAACCCCGTATGCAATTCCCTTTGTCAATCGATATGTTACTTGCCCGAGATTCGATCGTCGGTATCCCAATACCTCGTTCAATCTCGTTACCGGCAAGTCACTTTACTCGTACCGTAATGCATGATCCCGTGACCAGACACTTGGTCACTTTGAGCTCATTATGATGATGCATTACCGAGTGGGCCCAGTGATACCTCTCTGTCATACGGAGTGACAAATCCCAGTCTTGATCCATGTCAACCCAACAGACAATTTCGGAGATACCCGTAGTATACCTTTATAGTCAGCCAGTTACATTGTGACGTTTGGTATACCCAAAGCACTCCTACGGTATCCGGGAGTTACACGATCTCATGGTCTAAGGAAAAGATACTTTGACATTGGAAAACTCTAGAAAACAAACTATACGATCTTGTGCTATGTTTAGGATTGGGTCTTGTCCATCACATCATTCTCCTAATGATGTGATCTCGTTATCAATGACATCCAATGTCCATAGTCAGGAAACCATGACTATCTGTTGATCAACGAGCTAGTCAACTAGAGGCTTACTAGGGACATGTTGGTGTCTGTTATTCACACATGCATTATGATTTCCAGATAACATAATTATAGCATGAATAAAGAAAATTATCATGAACAAGGAAATATAATAATAATGCTTTTATTATTGCCTCTAGGGCATATTTCCAACAGTCTCCCACTTGCACTAGAGTCAATAATCTAGTTACATTGTGATGAATCGAACACCCATGGAATTCTGGTGTTGATCATGTTTTGCCCTAGGGAGAGGTTTAGTCAACGGATCTGCTACATTCAGGTCCGTATGTACTTTACAAATCTCTATGTCTCCATTTTGAACATTTTCACGAATGGAGTTGAAGCGATGCTTGATGTGCCTTGTCTTCTTGTGAAACCTGGGCTCCTTGGCAAGTGCAATAGCTCCAGTGTTGTCACAAAAGAGTTTGATTGGCCCCGACGCATTGGTTATGACTCCTAGGTCGGTTATGAACTCCTTCACCCATATTGCTTCATGTGCTGCCTCCGAGGCTGCCATGTACTCCGCTTCACATGTAGATCCCGCCACGATGCTCTGCTTGCAGCTGCACCAGCTCACTGCTCCACCATTCAACATATACACGTATCCGGTTTGTGACTTAGAGTCATCCAGATCTGTGTCGAAGCTAGCGTCGACGTAACCCTTTATGACGAGCTCTTCGTCACCTCCATAAACGAGAAACATTTCCTTAGTCCTTTTTAGGTACTTCAGGATATTCTTGACCGCTGTCCAGTGTTCCTTGCCGGGATTACTTTGGTATCTGCCTACCAAACTTACGGCAAGGTTTACATCAGGTCTGGTACACAGCATGGCATACATAATAGAACCTATGGCTGAGGCATAGGGGATGACACTCATCTCTTCTATTTCTTCTGCCGTGGTCGGACATTGAGCTGAGCTCAATTTCACACCTTGTAACACAGGTAAGAACCCCTTCTTAGAATGATCCATATTGAACTTCTTCAATATCTTATCAAGGTATGTGCTTTGTGAAAGACCTATGAGGCGTCTGGATCTATCTCTATAGATTTTGATGCCTAATATATAAGCAGCTTCTCCAAGGTCCTTCATTGAAAAACTCTTATTCAAGTAGGCCTTGATGCTGTCCAAGAGTTCTATATCATTTCCCATCAAAAGTATGTCATCTACATATAGTATGAGAAATGCTACAGAGCTCCCACTCATTTTCTTGTAAACGCAGGCTTCTCCATAAGTCTGCGTAAACCCAAACGCTTTGATCATCTCATCAAAGCGAATGTTCCAACTCCGAGATGCTTGCACCAGCCCATAAATCGAGCGTTGGAGATTGCACACCTTGTCAGCATTCTTAGGATCGACAAAACCTTCCGGCTCCATCATATACAATTCTTCCTTAAGGAAACCATTAAGGAATGCCGTTTTGACGTCCATTTGCCAAATTTCATAATCATAAAATGTGGCAATTGCTAACATGATTCGGACGGACTTTAGCTTCGCTACTGGTGAGAAAGTATCATCGTAGTCAACTCCTTGAACTTGTCGATAACCCTTAGCAACAAGTCGAGCTTTATAGATGGTCACATTACCATCCGCGTCTATCTTCTTCTTAAAGATCCATTTATTTTCTATGGCTCGTCGTTCAACGGGCAAGTCAGTCAAAGTCCATACTTCATTTTCATACATGGATCCTATCTCGGATTTCATGGTTTCTAGCCATTTGTCGGAATCCGGGCCCGCCATCGCTTCTTCATAGTTCGAAGGTTCACCGTTGTCTAACAACATGATTTCCAAGACAGGGTTGCCGTACCACTCTGGTGCGGAACGTGTCCTTGTGGACCTTCGAATTTCAGTAGGAGCTTGATCAGAAGTATCTTGATCATCATCATTAACCTCCTCTCTAGTCAGTGCTGGCACCTCAGGAACTTTTTCTTGAGTTGCGCCATTTTCCGGTTCAAGAGGTAATACTTCATCAAGCTCTACTTTCCTCCCACTTACTTCTTTCGAGAGAAACTCTTTCTCTAGAAAGGACCCATTCTTGGCAACAAAGATCTTGCCTTCGGATTTGAGGTAGAAAGTGTACCCAATAGTTTCTTTTGGGTATCCTATGAAGACGCATTTTTCCGACTTGGGTTCGAGCTTCTCAGGTTGAAGTTTCTTGACATAAGCATTGCATCCCCAAATTTTTAGAAATGATAGCTTAGGTTTCTTCCCAAACCATAATTCATACGGTGTCGTCTCAACAGATTTCGACGGAGCCCTATTTAAAGTGAATGCGGCAGTCTCTAAAGCATAGCCCCAAAAGGATAGCGGTAAATCGGTAAGAGACATCATAGATCGCACCATATCTAATAGAGTGCGATTACGACGTTCGGACACACCGTTACGCTGAGGTGTTCCAGGCGGCGTGAGTTGTGAAACTATTCCACATTTTCTTAAGTGTGTGCCAAATTCGTGACTCAAGTATTCTCCTCCACGATCTGATCGTAGAAACTTGATTTTCCTGTCACGTTGATCCTCAACCTCACTCTGAAATTCTTTGAACTTTTCAAAGGTTTCAGACTTGTGTTTCATCAAGTAGACATACCCATATCTACTCAAGTCATCAGTGAGGGTGAGAACATAACGATAGCCACCGCGAGCCTCAACACTCATTGGAGCGCACACATCAGTATGTATGATTTCCAATAAGTTGGTTTCTCGCTCCATTGTTCCTGAGAACGGAGTCTTGGTCATTTTACCCATGAGGCATGGTTCGCACGTGTCAAATGATTCATAATCAAGAGACTCCAAAAGTCCATCTGTATGGAGCTTCTTCATGCGTTTGACACCTATGTGACCAAGGCGGCAGTGCCACAAGTATGTGGTACTATCATTATCAACTTTAATCCTTTTGGTACTCACATTATGAACATGTGTAGCATTACGTTCGAGATTCATAAAGAATAAACCATTCACCATCGGAGCATGACCATAAAACATATCTCTCATATAAATAGAACAACCATTATTCTCAGATTTAAATGAGTAGCCATCTCGAATTAAACGAGATCCCGATACAATGTTCATGCTCAAACTTGGCACTAAATAACAATTACTGAGGTTTATAACTAATCCCGTAGGTAAATGTAGAGGTAGCGTGCCGACGGCGATCACATCGACCTTGGAACCATTCCCGACGCGCATCGTCACCTCGTCTTTCGCCAGTCTCCGCTTATTCCGCAGCTCCTGCTGTGAGTTACAAATATGAGCAACGGCACCGGTATCAAATACCCAGGAGTCACTACGAGTACTAGTAAGGTACACATCAATTACGTGTATATCAAATATACCTTTGGTGTTGCCGGCCTTCTTGTCTGCTAAGTACTTGGGGCAGTTCCGTTTCCAGTGACCCTTCCCTTTGCAATAAAAGCACTCTGTCTCAGGCTTGGGTCCATTCTTTGGCTTCTTCCCGGCAGCTTGCTTGCCGGGCGCGGCAACTTCCTTGCCGTCCTTCTTGAAGTTCTTTTTACCCTTGCCTTTCTTGAACTTAGTGGTTTTATTGACCATCAACACTTGATGTTCCTTCTTGACTTCTACCTCCGCTGATTTCAGCATAGAGAACAACTCAGGAATGGTCTTTTGCATCCCCTGCATGTTGAAGTTCATCACAAAGCTCTTGTAGCTAGGTGGAAGCGACTGGAGGATTCTGTCAATTACCGCATCATCCGGGAGATTAACTCCCAGCTGAGACAAGCGGTTATGTAACCCAGACATAGTGAGTATGTGCTCACTGACAGAACTATTTTCCTCCATCTTACAGCTGAAGAACTTATCGGAGACTTCATATCTCTCGATCCGGGAATGAGCTTGAAAAACCATTTTCAGCTCTTCGAACATCTCATATGCTCCATGTCTCTCAAAACGCTTTTGGAGCCCCGGCTCTAAGCTGTAAAGCATGCCGCACTGAACGAGGGAGTAGTCGTCAACACGTGTCTGCCAAGCGTTCATAACGTCTTGGTTCTGTGGGACGGGTGGATCACCTAGCGGTGTTTGTAGGACATAATCTTTCTTGGCAGCTATGAGGATGATCCTCAGGTTCCGGACCCAGTCCGTATAGTTGCTGCCATCGTCTTTCAGCTTGGTTTTCTCTAGGAACGCGTTGAAGTTGAGGACTACGTGGGCCATTTGATCTACAAGACATAGTGTAAAATATATTTAGACTAAGTTCATGATAATTAAGTTCATCTAATCAAATTATTAATGAACTCCCACTTAGATTAGACATCCCTCTAGTCATCTAAGTATTACATGATCCGGGTTAACTAGACCGTGTCCGATCATCACGTGAGACGGACTAGTCAACGTCGGTGAACATCTTCATGTTGATCGTATCTTCTATACGACTCATGCTCGACCTTTCGGTCTTCTGTGTTCCGAGGCCATGTCTGTACATGCTAGGCTCGTCAAGTTAACCCTAAGTGTTTTGCATGTGTTCCGAGGCCATGTCTGTACATGCTAGGCTCGTCAACACCCGTTGTATGTGAACGTAAGGATCCTTCACACCCGATCATCACGGCGTGCTTAGAAACGATGAACTTTAGCAACGGTGCACAGTTAGGGGAGAACACTTCTTGAAATTTTAATGAGGGATCATCTTATTTACTACCGTCGTTCTAAGTAAACAAGATGCAAAACATGATAAACATCACATGTAATCAAATAATAGACGTGACATGATATGGCCAATATCACATAGCTCCTTTGATCTCCATCTTGGGGCTCCATGATCATCTTGTCACCGGCTTGACACCATGATCTCCATCATCATGATCTCCATCATCGTGTCTCCATGAAGTTGCTCGCCAACTATTACTTCTACTACTATGGCTAACGCGTTTAGCAATAAAGTAAAGTAATTTACATGGCGTTTCTCAATGACACACAGGTCATATAAAAGAATAAAGACAACTCCTATGGCTCCTGCCGGTTGTCATACTCATCGACATGCAAGTCGTGATTCCTATTACAATAGCATGAACATCTCATACATCACATATAGATCATTCATCATTCATCACAACTTTGGCCATATCATATCACAAACCACTTGCTGCAAAAACAAGTTAGACGTCCTCTAATTGTTGTTGCAAGTTTTACGTGGCTGAATTAGGGTTCTAGCAAGAACGTCTTCTTACCTACGTTAAAGCCACAACGCGATTTGTCAACTTCTATTTACCCTTCATAAGGACCCTGTTCATCGAATCCGCTCCAACTAAAGTGGGAGAGACAGACACCCGCTAGCCACCTTATGCAACTAGTGCATGTTAGTCGGTGGAACCGGTCTCACGTAAGCGTACGTGTAAGGTTGGTCCGGGCCGCTTCATCCCACGATGCCGCTGAAGCAAGAAAAGACTAGTAGCGGCAAGAAAGTTGACAAATCTACGCCCACAACAAATTGTGTTCTACTCGCGCAAGAAGAACTACGCATAGACCTAGCTCTGATACCACTGTTGGGGAACGTTGCAGAAAACAAAAATTTTCCTACTCGTTTCACCAAGATCATCTAGGAGTTCATCTAGCAACGAGTCATTGGATGCATCTACATACCTTTGTAGATCGCGCATGGAAGCGTTCAAAGAACGGTGATGATGTAGTCGAACACGACGTGATCCAAATCACCGATGACCAAGCGCCGAACGGACGGCACCTCCGCGTTCAACACACGTACGGGACGGGAGACGTCTCCTCCTTCTTGATCCAGCAAGGGGAAGGAGAGGTTGATGAAGATCCAGCAGCACGACGGCGTGGTGGTGGATGCAGGGCGTCACAGTAGCAGGGCTTCGCCTATACTACGCGAGAGAGACGTAACAGGGAGAGAGGGAGGTGCCAGGGGCTGGTGTGTCAAGTCCCTCCTCTCCCCCACTATATATAGGAGGGCCAAGGGGGGTGGTGCGCAGCCTAGCCAGGGGGAGGATTCCCTCCCCCCCAAGGCACCTTGGAGGTGCCTTCCACCATTTGGACTCCTCCCCCATGGAAACCCTAGGCGCATGGGCCTAGTGGGGCTGGTGCCCTTGGCCCATGCAGGCCAAGGCGCACCCCCTACAGCCCATGTGGCCCCCCCGGGACAGGTGGCCCCACCCGGTGGGCCCCCGGGACCCCTCCGGTGGTCCCGGTACAATACCGATAACCCCGAAACTTGTCCCGATGGCCGAAACAGCATTTCCTATATATAATTCTTTACCTCCGGACCATTCCGGAACTCCTCGTGACGTCCGGGATCTCATCCGGGACTCTGAACAACATTCGGGTTTCTGCATATACATATCTTCACAACCCTAGCGTCACCGAACCTTAAGTGTGTAGACCCTACGGGTTCGGGAGACAAGCAGACATGACCGAGACGACTCTCCGGTCAATAACCAACAGCGGATCTGGATACCCATGTTGGCTCCCACATGCTCCACGATGATTCATCGGATGAACCACGATGTCGAGGATTCAATCAACCCCGTATGCAATTCCCTTTGTCAATCGATATGTTACTTGCCCGAGATTCGATCGTCGGTATCCCAATACCTCGTTCAATCTCGTTACCGGCAAGTCACTTTACTCGTACCGTAATGCATGATCCCGTGACCAGACACTTGGTCACTTTGAGCTCATTATGATGATGCATTACCGAGTGGGCCCAGTGATACCTCTCCGTCATACGGAGTGACAAATCCCAGTCTTGATCCATGTCAACCCAACAGACAATTTCGGAGATACCCGTAGTATACCTTTATAGTCACCCAGTTACGTTGTGACTTTTGGTATACCCAAAGCACTCCTACGGTATCCGGGAGTTACATGATCTCATGGTCTAAGGAAAAGATACTTTGACATTGGAAAACTCTAGCAAACGAACTATACGATCTTGTGCTATGTTTAGGATTGGGTCTTGTCCATCACATCATTCTCCTAATGATGTGATCTCGTTATCAATGACATCCAATGTCCATAGTCAGGAAACCATGACTATTTGTTGATCAATGAGCTAGTCAACTAGAGGCTTACTAGGGACATGTTGGTGTCTGTTATTCACACATGCATTACGATTTCCGGATAACACAATTATAGCATGAATAAAGACAATTATCATGAATAAGGAAATATAATAATAATGCTTTTATTATTGCCTCTAGGGCATATTTCCAATAGTCTTCAGGCAGGGGGGCTGGGCAATCGAGCTGCTCCGCTGTCTTTATCCAGTCCTGTTAATGGCATGGGAGCTTAGATCCCGCACATCATTTAACTGGGCCAAATAAATACCCTGTGAGATGCAAAAACTTACCGGATTGGCATGGCACTTTGCGCTGAGTCCGCGGTCCTCGGTGGGGGAAGGAGGTACCTCGGCGCCCTTGAACAAAACCTTCCAAATGTCCTTGTGCGTCGTGTCGTAGAGCTCTCGCAGCGTCTGGTGCTGGGCTGGGTCGAACTCCCACAAATTGAATGCCCGTCATTAACACGGGAGAATCCGGCGGAAGAGCATGACCTGGACCACGTTCACGAGCTTGATTTTCTTGCTCACCATGTTACTGATGCAGGTCTGGAGTCTGGTCAGCTCTACCGAAGAACTCCAGGACAGGCCCTTCTCTTTCCAAGAAGTGAGCCGCGTGGGGATTCTGGATCGAAATTTGGGGGCCGCCACCCAGTTAGTGTCGCGCAGCTCGATGATGTAGAACCACCCTGATTGCCATCCATTTATGGTATCCACATAGGAGCCTTCGAGCCAGGTGATGTTAGGAATTTTGCCCACCATGGCGCCTCCGCACTCTACTTGCTAGCTGACCACCACCTTCAGTTTAACATTGAAGGTCTTCAGCCACAGGCTGAAGTGGGGCCTGATGCGGAGGAAGGCCTCGCACACGACGATAAACGCCGAGATGTTGAGGATGAAATTGGGGGCCAGATCATGAAAATCCAGCCCGTAGTAGAACGTGAGCCCACTGACAAACGGGTGGAGGGGAAATCCCAGTCCGTGGATGAAGTGGGTAAGAAAAACTACCCTCTCATGGGGTTCGGGCGTAGGGATGAGCTACCATGCATCTGGCAACCGGTGCACGATACTCGCGGCCAGATATCTGGCTTCCCGTAACTTTGTGATGTTCTCCTCCGCGACGGAGGAGACCATCCACTTGCCTCCCGCTCCGGACGTGCTTGGAGTGGTTTAAGAAGAAAGACATGAACTTGGGCGCTGGAGCTCGAGTGTGCGAGAATGGGTAAGCAAGGAGGAAGAAGGTGTGGGTAAAAAGGGTGAATCCTTGTCCCTTTATAGGGGCGGAAGAGGCAATGCGCCTCCCCACTTGCCTAGTAAAGTCACTTACTCCCCAAACGCCGTAAGGGGGACATGATCTCTGCTTTGACAAGACATGTCAAGAAAACCGCCTCGTGATATGTGCGGTGCTAGTTGAGAAAAACGGTTCGAATAATGATCGGGCCATGACATGATGTCATGCTACCAAAACGTGTCAGCAGATTAGATTTGTGGAAATATTATTCTCTCTACGGTGGTATGTGGAACTTCTTTTGCAGAGCCGGACACTATCCTTGTGTTCAAAATCTTCCATGGAGTATTCGGAGGAGGAACCTGCCTTGCAATGCCGAAGACAAAACTGCCCGTCGGACTCATCATCATTGAAGCCTGGTTCAGGGGCTACTGAGGGAGTCCTGGATTAGGGGGTCTCCAGATAGCTAGACTATATCCTTTGGCCGGACTGTTGGACTATGAAGATACAAGATTGAAGACTTCGTCCCGTGTCCGGATGGGACTCTCCTTGGAATGGAAGGCAAGCTAGGAAATACGGATATGTAGACCTCCTTCCTTGTAACCGACTTTGTGTAACCTTAGCCCCCTCCGGTGTCTATATAAACCGGAGGGTTTAGTCCATAGGACAACATACAATCATACCATAGGCTAGCTTCTAGGGTTTAGCCTCTACGATCTCGTGGTAGATCAACTCTTGTAACACTCATATCATCAAGAACAATAAAGCAAGACGTAGGGTATTACCTCCATCAAGAGGGCCCGAACCTGGGTAAACATCGTGTCCCCTGCCTCCTGTTACCATCCGCCTTAGACGCACAGTTCGGGACCCCCTAGCCGAGATCCGCCGGTTTTGACACCGACAAGAACCAAATGTGTTGAAGATTGCTTTATCACATTTTTAAAATATAATAAGAGTGCAGACGCTCCTCCATCCAGTTCCTAGTAGTATAGTACATACCTCTATAGTAGTAGTACTAGTACTAGTAAACTTTGCGCTTGGATGTTCGCCTCTTCAGGAAGTCGAACAATAATAGTACTAGTATAGTGCATGCTTTTGGCAATCTAACACCGAATTAAGTGTTGCACGTCCACCGCCTGAGCGAGGGAGAGCTTGCATTACTCAAAAGTTTCTCCTTGTCCCGCGAGCCACCACACGCAAGCTTCTCCCGTCTTGCAATCTTCTCCTCGTTCGACAAGTTGACGAGACACATAAAAGTAATGCTAGTCCATACTGCCTCCTTTTCGGCTAATAAGGCTTAATTTCAAACGAGATAAATACACTGTCTGTCACTGTATATTTGTAAAAATACGGTCAGTTGACTTCATAATACGCTCATTGCGCTCAATATATACATTTTCCGATGTTTACACGATGACCAGCTCACCATGGCTGAATATGCGTGTGCATGCACGTGTAGGTAGCGCACTTGAGCATGACTATGTGTGTTCCGTCGTGTGCTTGGACATGCATGCATTAGGGCGTCACGCATGTTTGTGCATCCATGTGTACGTGTGACTATTGCATACATGCATGAGGTTGTAGTCCCTCACATTCACATGTTCATAAGTCAATGCTTTGTCAAAACGTTGCATGCAAGGTTTAATCATTCGTTGTTCACGCATGCATTCCCGATATTAATACGTATGTAAAGACAATTTCTTGAGGAAAACGAGCCCATGAATTGTGTACGAAGGGGACCAATAAGCCAGGACGGAGGGAGTACCGGTAGTGATCCGGAAGGAGGGAGTAGGTACTAGTAGTACCGTACTACGTAACAACGTGCAGTAACAAAATTCCTCTATGCGCATCCTGTCTACGTGTCATGCAAGAAAATAGAGATAAGTACAAGTGAGACTCAGGAACGGTCATACACGTAGGGGGAGTATGCGTACGGGCCACTAAGGAGCAGTCAAATCACATAGTAAGTTAGTCGGAAGAAGCAACCATCATTTCACTCTTCAATGACATGTACGCAATATAAAATGGTTGATATGGAGAGAAAAAGAAAACCACTATATATATACACTAGCAGGAGCCTATGCTACAAGCCTGCTTGCTTGGGTTGCTCTCTTCACAAGCATAGAATGACGGTGGCCTCACCGCTGGTCACATATTCGGCCTGATCCCGCCACTGGGGGAAGGGAACAATGTTCTGCGTAGACGCGGTCGACATCGGCGAGGGAGAAAACCCATAGTTGGTGCATCCCAATCGGGGGTCCCCGCGGTATTGGCTGATGCCGTGGCCCAACCGCCCTTCAAGCTACAACCCGGCGTCCCAGGTAGTACATCTTCCTTTTGGAGCCGGCTTGCTCCACTACCGCAGCTCCCCACGTAGCTCCATCTGCATGTCGATCTTTCTCTACATCTACCGGCTTCTATTTGTGATGAGTTTATGTCTCATGAACTAGTGCCGGTACTATTATTCTAATCGCACTTCTGCAATATCTTTGCCATCATGGATGCTCAGCTCGATTTTAGTGGAACTGCACAAAAGCATCGTATGATCTGAGGGTGCCAACCGTCTTTCCTTCGACAGGTTCTACCTAGCTAGGAAAGTAAATCTTGTTTAGCGTTTAGGGTTTAAGTCGTAGTGACCCCATCAATAGTTTTTCTTTTGAACACGCTCTCACAACTTTTGTCTTTACTTGTGAAGTAAATATTGGCTATGATCTGTGAATCATTGAGATGCATCAGCATGCATGTTAGTTTTCCTTTGTATTTGATGGAATGTTGTAGCGGGGAAACCTTGGAGTAGGAATGAAAATGGAGTGGAAAGTTTCCATTTTTCTGGACAAAAAATGGGAACGGAGAGAAACCAACGTTTCCTTTCGTTGGATCCCACCATCGAGCAAAATCAATGTTTAAATCACGGCTGTTGCGTTCGTGTCTCACCCACCTCAATGGCTCCACCCCACACAGCCGCTCGGCATGCCACTCACGGCAAACCGAGTATATGATAACTTTCCCGCCTGCTAGCTGTAGCAAGGACTCCCAAGAGCTTTTTACATGCATGTTGTGGAGGGCTATTGCAACCTTTGAACGCGGAGCAGTCGCGTGCACCGGGAAGCAGCATGGGCGACGCTCTCTTGGCCGGCGCGCTGCTTCAATGCCGGCACTAGTGAGAGGTCACGTCTGCTCTGGCTGGGCATGAATGCGACACTGACCATTTCGGGCGGGAAGCACACGCAGGTGATGAAGAGGGTTCGGGTTGGTTAGGAGTTGGCATGGCAGCGGTCTGGACGCCCGCAAATAAGAGATGCTGTACATTAATATTGCTGTGTATATAATTAACATCGTAAACAATGTGCTAGTTGGACAAATATGATTGGAGATGGAGATGGAATTTTACGTAAACACGGATATGCATGTCTATGTCTATGTGGGTGTGCGCGACGACTCTCGAGACCTGGAAGCGGGGGTGTGTTTTTGATTGAGTTTTCTTTCTTGGTACGTTAAAAAATTGTCCGCCACTTTTCGTTTCTTTTTTCTGGGAGCGCGCGTATTCTATTTAAGACCACTGCTATGGAGAGATTTTCTTACTCCATTGTATATATAGCCTCTTATTTGATAGGGTTTCTCGCATCTCGCTCTCTCACCTTCTCCATATCAAAATAAGATGACAGTGTCCACCATATCTCTCTCCTCACCGGTGGTCACAAATCCAACCGAATCCCGTCCGCTGCTGGAGGTGAGGAGGTGCAGCATTGACGTTGTCGCCGTCGGCGATGGAAGAAGCCGATGCGCACCGTCCTCTCGGAGTCGGCGCTGGCGCGGACGAAGGTCCTCCGCGCCGTTGTTTGCTGCTGTCGTGTGGGCAGATACCGCCCGCCCGCCTAAGCGACATCTTGCTCACCTGAGGTATAACTTCTTATACTGGTCTAGCTCCCCAGGTCGCTGCATGCGGGTTTTCTTCTATGCGACTACTCCCCAGCTCCCCATTTATAGTATCTAGGGTTCGTCGGCTGGTCCAACATCACCTACTATTATAGAGGAAACGCCACTCAAAAAGTTGTCCTGATTTATGCCTCGCTGGAGGTATACATGTTGTTCAACAAAAAAGTACATGGTGGTTGTGTGGTCATTGTCCATATGCTCCTATTGCTTCTGCTAATCTAATACTATCACTGGTTAAATGAAGAAATGCTTTTTTCTCGGGTATCCTGGTTTAGAGCATCTCCAATAGCTTATCTATATGGATGTCTATACTCATTTTCCATGACGTGCGCCCAAAACAGGCGTCCAACAGCTTGTCTATATGGTCGTCCAAATATACACATCCTCTAAATCGACCTCGACAATGTCCACGCCTGGACAATGTGAAGGCGTCGTCTAAACTCGGCTGCAGTCATGATTTCTTCCTCTCCCCAGCGATGGCCCACCTATCATGGTCCCTGTATATAGATGTTCTGATGCAAAACTGGACGTGTATATGAGGGAATCTTTTTAGACCATTGTCTATATGAATATATAAACATCCAAATATGCACATGCTATTGGAGATGCTCTAAGTTCCCATCAAGATAATCATGATGCTTCTGTTTGTTGGTGTAGTTTTCATTAATTCTTATTGACAATTGAGATGTCGTTGTTAATCTTGTACCACTGTCAAAACAAAGTAACAACACTATATCCCTTTTTTATATTTTTGCAAACAGCGATGCGTATCTCCATACCTGGGCATGTCTTCCTCAATTTTAGTGGAATTGCACAAAATTGGATGGCCATTATTGTTCCACCTCACTGTCCTTTGCCACGTGGTTCTTCCTTCCTCGAGCTTGATTAATGAGAAGAAACAGACCACAATGAGGATTTGTCGAACTTCATAGGTGCATCACCTAAACTTGATGCCAAATGGATGATGCATCACCATGATGACCTATCAATGCTCATGGTTGCGCCTCATGGTTGCGTCAGCTGGTGAAGCTGATCGATTTTCCATGAAAAACAAGTTGTCTTCCATCAGTGCTCTTTTCTTGTTACCCACAAAGATGATATCCTTCATTAGTTCACCTTGGTTGCGTTGGAGACGCAGTCGTCTTTCACGTTGGTGCAATTTTATCACATAGTTGGCTATGAACCAAATGTTTCCTCGAAGAAGGATCGACGTTGGTACTAAGAGCATAAGTTTTGTATTGATTTCTAAGCCTTCTCGAAACTTTGTCTTCAACTCCCCTGTAATTTTATTTGTCTAGCTGTTAACTTTGATTAAAAAATGGTGTGGACTAAAAACCAGGATGGACGTAGTAGCCCTCCATTTTTATTTACTCTGCATATTAGATTTGATTGAAGTCAAACTTTGTAAAGTTTGACCAAGTTTAGGCCAAACACAACAAACCATAATTATTGAGAGAGGGCAAACTGTACATACTCTCAAACCTTTCCGATAATTGAAATTAAAATTATTTAATTGTACACACTCTCTTACATTTCCGATAGTTTGGCGCATGTGTGGTTGTTCACTTAAAGGAGGGTAGTGTACCGCACGTGAATGATAGGAAGTGCGTCCAGGACGCGTGGATCGTTAGTTCATCGGAAGTAGTAGTTTTCTTCACTAGTACGTTAAATAAAGAGTTTTGTTTTGTACTTACACAATTTAAAACGATTGTTATGGAGAGAATAAGAAAACCACTCCGCTATATATTAGTAGTATACACGAGTACTGTATGGACGCAACTTCATTGACTTAGTGCACCTGCCTTTGGGTGTATGAGAGGTGGGCCCAAAATTTGGCTGGCCCACCTATCATACAACCAAAGGCAGGTGCAATTAAGGCAGCGGAGCTCAGTCCATAATACAGTATATATGTAGTATACTATATAAGTTGGAGCCTCATCGCTTGTTCGCTAGGGTTTGCACTCCCCACACTCTCGCCGCACTACATATATATACACACGCTGGAGGCTCAGCGTTCCTTTGCTAGGGTTTGCTATATTCACAGTCTCTCACCCTCTTCACCAGATCTAAACAAGACTGCATTGTGGCCTCTGTCTCTCTCTCTCCCGCCTCACAGCTGGTGAAGGAGGCGTCCGGATCCCGTCGCACCGGGAAGGGGAGGAGGTGCAACGTTCACTCTATCGCCTTCGGCGAGGGAGGCAATCCAATGCTGGCTGCGCTGTTCTCTTTCACCCAGCGCCTGTGCGAGAGGGCCACCGACCCCTTCTTCCTCGCTGTCGTACGTAGTGTGGGTAGATCCGGCCTCCCACCGAACACGTTGCTACATCCCGACGACCCTAAGGTATAAGTTTCTTGAAACCGTCATTGCTCTAGCTGCATGCAGATCTTTTTTGATTCTGTAGATGAATCTAGGTCTTGGTTCCAAGAGGAAAGAAGGGTGCGGTTGGGTGGAGCACGAATCTAGGACGTGGTTCAATGAGGATAGGAGGGAGGGAAAGTAGTATAGACTGGCTATCCAACCGCTTTGTTGGCCCGAAAGGGAAAAGGGGGGTAACCCAGTACACACATCTGTAAGGAACCGATCTCTTTCTTGAAAAGGGAAAGAAACTGGGGGTCAGGTAGTTTGTGCATGACTAGATTTGCTGCCCTCACATAGGAAAAAGGTTCAAAGAGAACAAATATGGGACCAACGCAGATATGCTGCTTGGCTACATACTCTACATCACCCATTTATACATGTGGACGCACATGGTGCTGGCATGTCCCATGTCCCATGTCCCATGTCCCATACAACTATCTTGCTGTTGTTAATCTAAGAATGCTGCTAGAAAATTGAAGCAATGCCACTGTTAAAAGTAAATTACATTCTTAAAGAATGTTGTTTTAGGAGAATGTCTCTGTTAATATGAATCAATGCAACCATTTTAGAAATGCTACTGTCCTACTTTGTTTTCTATCAAGATAAGTTAGATGCTTCTTTTTGTTGCCGTTTGTTTCATCCTCCTTTATTGGCCAGTAATTGTTCCCTTTTCTCTGTTAAAACAGGGATATCTATTAAACTTGTTGCTATAGTAAACTTAAACGTCACACCGGTGACTATGCTTGATTTCAGTGCAACTGCACAAAACGATATTGGATTTCCTATTCGTGTTGGCAAATTCGTAGGTGATATTGTGTGCTTCATGACAGGTTGGTACTTGCCTTCATCCACATGATCATGCAGTGTGTTTTGAGATGTTGTGCTACTTGTATTTGTACTGTTTTAAATAAATGTTGAATTGAAGCTATTGTATTGATCTCTTTTCCCATTAAGCAGTGAACAAAAATGGTACCAACCCAGACATGATGCTTGTCGCTTTGTTACAACAAACTCTACATCACCCCCTTTATAAGTAGATGGAAGCACATGGTGTTGTTGCGCCCACTCTCCCCTGGAATAGTTTATGCTTTTTATTAATCTAATGCTGCTGGTAAAATTAAGCAATGCCACTCTTAGAATTAACTACTGAATCTTGATTCAAAACTGCCACACTTATTAGGGATTAGTGGGATTACCATTTTTGTGGTCGCATGTTTCATCCTCCTTTATTGGCCAGTAATTGATTCCTTTTTTGCCTCTGTTAAAATAGGGATATCTATTCAACTTGAATGTCACACCGGTGACTTTGCTTAATTTTGGTGGAACTGCACAAAAGGAGATCATGGATTTTCATATATGTGTTGGGATTTCTTTCAAGTCCTCCTCGCGAGTTGTTTCAAATCTTGGTCAAGAAAGGTCAGTACCGACTTTCATCCACATGATGCTGAAGTGTGCTTCGAGATGTCGCGCTACTTGTATTGGTACTGTTTTGGATAAATGTTGAATTGAAGCTATTGAACTGCTGTCTTTTACCATAAAGTGGGCAAAAATTGTTGCAACCCCGACATGATGCTTGTTGCCTTGTTACAACAAACTATGCATCACCCCCTTTATAAGTAGATGGAAGCACATGGTGTTGTTGTGCCCACTCTCCCCTGGAACTATTTATGCTTTTTCTTAATCTAATGTCGCAGGTAAAATTAAGCAATGCCACTCTCATAATTAACTACTGATCTATTTTAAGAGAATTTCTCTGTTTATATGAATCAATGGAACCGTTTAAGGAATGCTACTTGATACATCTCCAACGTATCTATAAGTTTTGATTGTTCCATGCTATTATATTATCCATCTAGGATGTTTTATATGCATTTATATGCTATTTTATAAGATTTTGGGACTAACCTATGAACCTAGATCCTAGTGCCAGTTTTCTGTTTTTTTCTCTTGTTTTTGAGTTTTATAGAAAACGAGTACCAAACGGAGTCCAATTGACATGCCAATTTTTGATGATTTTTTATGGACCAAAAGAAGCCCCCGAAGTAAAAGAGTTGGGCCAGAAAAGTCCTAAGCCGTCCACGAGGGTGGGGGCGCGCCCTACCCCCCTAGGCGCGTCCCCCTATCTCGTGGACGACTCAGAGACCCCCCTGACGTGAGACCAACGCCAAAAATTCCTATAAATACCCAAACCTCCAGAAAATAACCTAGATCGGGAGTTCCGCCACCGCAAGCCTCTGTAGCCACCAAAAAGCAATCGGGACCCTGTTCCGGCACCCTATCGGAGGGGGAATCATCACCGGTGGCCATCTTCATCATCCCGATGCTCTCCGTGACGAGGAGGGAGTAGTTCACCCTTGGGGCTGAGGGTATGTACCAGTAGCTATGTGTTTGATCTCTCTCTCTCTCATGTTCCGTGACCTTGTGAACTTATGCATAGGGGTTGGCACACGTTTTCGTCTTGACTCTCCGTTAGAAACTTTGGGGCACTCTTTGAAGTTCGTGTTGGTTGAATAGATGAATCTAAGATTGTGTGATGCATATCGTATAATCATACCCACGGATTCTTGAGGTGACATTGGAGTATCTAGGTGACATTAGGGTTTCGGTTGATTTGTGTCTTAAGGTGTTATTCTAGTACGAACTCTAGGATAGATCAAACAGAAAGAATAGCTTCGTGTTATTTTACTACAGACTCTTGAATAAATCGACCAGAAAGGATAACTTTGAGGTGCTTTCGTACCCTACAATAATCTGTTTGTTTGTTCTCCGCAATTAGTAACTTTGGAGTGACTCTTTGTTGCATGTTGAGGGATAGTTATATGATCTAATTATGTTATCCTTGTTGAGAGAACTTGCACTAGTGAAAGTATGAACCCTAGGCCTTGTTTCAACGCATTGCAATACCATTTTCGCTCACTTTTATCATCAGTTACCTTGCTGTTTTTATATTTTCAGATTACAAAACCCTATATCTACCATCCATATTGCACTTGTATCACCATATCTTCGCCGAACTAGTGCACCTATACAATTTATCATTGTATTGGGTGTGTTGGGGACACAAGAGACTCTTTGTTATTTGGTTGCAGGGTTGTCTGAGAGAGACCATCTTCATCCTACGCCTCCCACGGATTGATAAACCTTAGGTCATCCACTTGAGGGAAATTTGCTACTGTCCTACAAACCTCTGCACTTGGAGGCCCAACAACGTCTACAAGAAGAAGGTTGTGTAGTATACATCACTACTGTCCTATACTTTGTTTTCCATCAAGATAAGGTAGATGCTTCTTTTTGTGGCCGCATGTTTCATCCTCCTTTATTGGCCAGTAATTGTTTCCTTTTTTGCCTCTGTTAAAACAGGGATATCTATTCAACTTGTTGCTATAGCAAACTTAAATGTCACACCGGCAACTTTGCTTCATTTCAGTGCAACTGCACAAAACGAGATTGCATTTCCTATTCGTGTTGGTAGATTCGTATTTTATGTTGGTCGTCTCATGAAAGGTCAGTACAGGCCTTCGTCCACATGATTGTGCAGTGTGCTTTGAGATGTGTGCTACTTGTATTGGTACTGTTTTTAAATAAATGATGAATTGAAGCTATTGTATTGCTGTCTTTTCCCATTAAGTAGTGAACAAAAATGGGACCAACCCAGACATGATGCTTGTTGCTTTGTTACAACAAACTCTGCATCACCCCCTTTATAAGTAGATGGAAGCACATGTTGTTGCGCCCACTCTCCCCTGGAACTGTTTATGCTTTTTGTTAATCTAATGCCGCTGGTAGAATTAAGCAATGCCACTCTCAGAATTAACTACTTAATCTTTGTGTTTTACAAATAGTAATATCCTGCTTTGTAGTTCTTTAACCAAGGTATTGTTAAGATAATGCCTCTGTTAAAATGAATCTGTTGCATTGTTTTAGGAATGGTACTTTTCTACTTTGTTGTTCTTTATACATGTTGAAACAAGGCATTGTTAAGATAATGTCTAAGTTAATATGAATGAATCACACTGATTGAGAATTGCTACCCTCCTGCTTTGTTTCCTATTAAGATAAGGTAGATCTGTAGATGTTTTTCTTCTGGGAGTACAAGTCATCAACCATTATTTCTCAGTAATTGTTTCCCTTATACCTATTGTTGTTTATAGGGATATCAAAATTAAATCTCGGTTTTATTTCGACTTTGATTTTAGTTGAACTGCACAAAAGGAGCCAATGTGTCTAAGGCAAACTGCTGCATTAGTGGTTCTAGTTGGTCTTATCACTTTGCAGAAAGAAGCAGTCATTGTTTGCGCTACATTACACAAGGAATGATAGAGAAGCTTTACAGAGTATTAGTAGACGCAGGTGACATGACTAGTCTGCAGAGAGCATAGGAAACTCTACAACACGGGGAGTGCATTGGGCAAAAAGTGCCCAAACAAGTACAAGAAGCCAGGACAGGACTCCAAATCTGTCAATGTCATTATAAGCAACAATGATGGGGCATCTGGGTATGGTAATCTTTTTACCGTACTTTCAGTTTGTTAGTTCACCGATTGGTGGGTTGACACTGGGGCCAATATTCATGTGTGTGCTAGTGTGTCTTTGTTCTCTTGCAGCATATAAATACGAAATCCACAGGGATGCTCATCTTGATTTTAGTGGAACTGCACAAAATCTTCAGATGGTTTGTGTCCTCCATAATACTTTACCATGCACAATACATTGAATGGTTCTCTAATCATTCGTCGTCACCTTGAGCCATGAGACTATATGTTTGAATGGAGCTGCCAGCGTCGGCCATTAAGAAGGGTAAGAAGAAAGACAAAAAGAGAGATGGATGCTTTACTTGTGGTTCGGAGGAACATTGGGAAAACAAGTGCCCAAACAAGTACCAAGAAGCCAGGACAAGACTCCAAGTCTGTCAATGTCACTCTAAGCAACAATGATGGGGCATCTGGGTATGGTAATCTGTTTATCGTACTTTCAGTTTGTTAGTCCACCGATTGGTGGGTTGACACTGGGGCCAATATTCATGTGTGTGCTGATGTGTCTTTGTTTCCTGGCAACATATAAATACGAAATCCGCAGGGATGCTTAGCTTGATTTTAGTGGAACTGCACAAAATGTTCAGATGGTTTGTGTCCTCCATAATACTTAATCATGCACAATACATCGAATGGTTCTCTAATCATTCGTTGTCACCTTGAGCCACCAAACTATCAGATGACAAACCCCGCCCGTTCCACAATCATAGGCATTACATATTTTGAATGGGATAATCTTGTCAAAGTTTAATCATTGATGTTAGCAAGAAGACATTAGTTTAATATATTGAAATTGGAAAACCTTGCCAATTTTTTCTCATTGATGTTAGCCAGAGGACATGCATTTGATATTTTTGAGTGGGATGCCCTTTCCTGTGAGCAACATCGATCGTTTTTTCCTATTCCTATCTTCAGTTCAGAAGTAAATATTTACTCTGCTGCGATGCATAGTCACATGAATGTTGACTTATGTAAGGTATTTCAAGAGTTTGTTTTGAATGTTTTCTATGTAATGACAGGCCTTGTGAGTTTGATTGCAAAGTTGAGCTTGGAATTCTGTGGCATGCGGCATCACGAGCTGTTCACCATGCCTCCTAAGAATAATGCTTCATATTGTTTTGCATGTTGATCTAATGCCCGTGATTTGCATGTTAAGAAGATCATCCTCTTCTATTGTTTCTGTGCTTAAGAAGTTCATTGTCTTATGTTTCATTCATAGCCTATACGACAACTCGGGTAGGTTAGAGGTGAAACCATCTGATCTTCCGACCAACTCATCATCTTAGGTCGTGATTGGATCGTCGTTTTCCAACCAAAACCACTTGTAAAACTGATGCTTGTAAATAAAAGTAGATGGTATCGGGCGAAGCACTTGGTTGGTCGATTTCGACTAGTAAAATATACACCGGTCTCTCAAATTACATGCGTAACCCGCTAGTTTTACTTACAGACCTCGGGCCCTCCGTTTCATTACGCTTGTATTTTACGCGTTGTTTTCGATGACGAGTAAATTACACTTGTATCTTAATACATGTGTGAGATAAACCAGAGCTCCCAAGCGCGGCCTTACCGTTTCATGCCGTCACAGTCTCTTGAAGGTGCTCATAGGTTTCCGATGATCCTAGCACTGCTAGGAAAAGGCTTATTAGTGGCGCACCTGTTTTGGCCATTAATGGCGCACTACAGGTGTAACACCCTCCATGCGACTATATCTCCCACGTGTCGAGGCACGACTTAGAGGCATAATCGCATTGAAGGCATAAGTCGCAAGTTAGGCAGTCTTCACAACATCCCATGTAATATAGATAATAAAAGGGGAGATAACATAGTTGGCTTACACTCGCCACGTCAATCAAGTACATAAATAACATTACATCAAACAATCACTCATGGCCCGACTACGGCGCCAAAATAAAAGATAACCCAACATGCGACACGGTCCCGATCACCCCCAACTGGGCACCACTACTGATCATCAGGAAAGGAAACATAGTAACGTTGAGAGTCTTCGTCAAACTCCCACTTGAGCTCAAACGCGTCTCCTGGAGCGGAATCATCAGGCCCTGCATCTGGTGTAATAGTAATCTGTGAGCCACAGGGACTCAGCAATCTCGCACCCTCGCGATCAAGACTATTTAAGCTTAATAGGTAAGGCAAGGTAAATATGTGGAGATACAACAAGCGACTAGCAAAATATGGCGGCTAACTTATTCACAAAAGAGAGCAAGAAGAGGAGGCAAAGCGCGAGCGAGAAACTAGAGGACAACCTGCACAAACATTACTCCAACACGTGTCCACTTCCCGAACTCCGCCGAGAAGAGGCCATCACGGTAACACACTCAGTTGATTCATTTTAATTAAGTTAAGGTTCAAGTTATCTACAACCGGACATTAACAAATTCCCATAACCGCTGCTTTCGAAAGTTCAAATCCCTGCAGGGGAGTCCCAACTTAGCCCATGACAAGCTCTCACGGTCAACGAAGGAATAGACCTCCTCCCAAGACGTTCCGATCAGACTCGGTATCTCGGTACTTCAAGACAACTCCGACAATGGTAAAACAAGTCCAGCAACACCACCCGCTCTGCCGACAAATCCTGATAGGAGCTGCACATATCTCGTTCTCAGGGCACACTGGATAAGCTAAGCGTACGGGAGCCAACATAACCCAAGTTGCCAAGGGACGGCCCCGCACGGCGCTCTAGGTTGGACCAACACTCAGAGGAGTACTGGCCCGGGGGGTTAAAATAAGATGACCCTTGAGTCCGCGAAACCCAAGGGAAAAGGCTAGGTGGCAAATGGTAAAACCAAGGTTGGGCATTGCTGGAGGAGTTTTATTCAAGGCGGACTGTCAAGGGGTTCCCATTATAACCCAACCGCGTAAGGAACGCAAAATCCTGGAACATAACACCGATATGGCGGAAACTAGGGCGGCAAGAGTGGAACAAAACACTAGGCGAGAGGCCGAGCCTTCCACCCTTCACCAAGTATATAGATGCATTAAGATAACAAGATAATATAATGATATCCCAACAAGTAAATAAATATTCCAACAAGGAACGACCTCCAATCTTCACCTACAACTAACAACGCTATAAGAGGGGCTGAGCAAAGCGGTAACATAGACAAACAACGGTTTGCTAGGACATGGTGGGTTAGAGGATTGACATGGAAATTTGGGAGGCTTGAAAGCAAGTGGTAGGCATCGTAGCAATGGCATAGCAAAAGAGCGAGCAATCTAGCATAGCAAAGATAGTAGTGATTTCGAGGGTATGATCATCTTGCCTGCACAGTTGTCAGAGTTGACTGGATCCTCGAAATCAAACTCAATGGGCTCCTTGTTAGTGAACTCGTCTCCCGGCTCTACCCAAACAAGACAAACAAGCAACAAGGACACAATCAACCACGTGCAGGGATCAAACAATATGATGCAAGGATGGTATGCTATGCGGGATGCGATGCGGGATGCATATGCAATATTTGACAAGGGATGCATGAACCTGGCTTAAACTTGGAAATTCAAGTGTTCCACTGGAAAGATGAGATGAAATCGCTTGAAAACGATATAAAGAACGCCGGAATCGGAGTTACGGTTTGGAAATGGCAAGCGATTCAAATATGACACCGGTCTGCGATTTATAGCAAGTAGCCATGCAAATGCAACGAGATGAACATGCAACAACACTCAAACATGAAAAAAAATACATGGCAGGGATGCATTCATGATGCTTAACAAAAGTCTAGCACTGAGCTACGGCCAATTTATCCATTAACAGGTTCAAACAAGCATGACAAAAATGCATATGGCAAACAGATTTTAGACTTAGTGAAATTAACACTTGTCTGGAATTTCAGATCAGGTAGCACTCTTCGGAGCAACAAAACTATATGCTACAGGACCTGAATATGGCAAAGTAGAGCATGGAATGGAGCTACTCAAAGATCTTAACAAAAGTCCCTTAGTGACCTTGAGCCAAAAGGGATCAGAAAATACAATTGCAAGCATGTGAACATGGCAAAAACATAATCAGTTTTCAGACTTGGTGAAAAACTGGCACATGCTGAAACATAACTCAAGTAGGCATGTTTACGAGCTCGATGCACTCACCATGGAGCAAGTCATGACAAGCTAAGCATACATCTATCAAGAACACACAAAATTCAAGCTAGACATGGCAAGAACAATAACATAGCATGCACGGATCAACTACAACATCATCGGCAAAATTGCAAACAAGTTGACAATCTGCCCAGATTCACAAAGTAGCAAAAGTAGAGCTCGATTGACTCAAGCTAGGTTGCTCTATAAATGCAAAAAAATACGTGGATGGATAGAGCACTACAATATTAACAAAACATCCTTACTGATCATCCTCAAAAGAGGCACGGATCACTAGGAAACATCATGAACATATGACAACATGGGATAAACAGCTCAAGGACTTAGTGGAAATGTTAAGTCCCTGAAAACAGAATTACCAAGTGCACCACTTGGCAAGCTCGTGCTAGTCACCACACACATCACAAAAATACATGGGTTGCACCTCTGGAAAGATGATAAAACCGTTAACAAAACATATGTATAACTCATGGGCATATCATGCACACATTAATCATGGCAAAAATGACAAAAAGCTAAATGGAGCAGCAGATCTGCCAATTATCTCAAGTAGCCCTCTTCTAACAGCATTTCGGGCATCAAGATGAACTCAAATTTAAATGATGCAATGGAATGAAATGATGTACTCTCTGAGATGAACATTTTGATATGCTATATGCATGAATCGGAGCTACGGATGCAGAGTTATATCATGATGAAGATGGGCACATGGATTAGGGTTTCGAGAGAAAAAGTCAACCCGAGGAGATATTTTCAGATCTGGATCGCACGCGGATCGAGGTTCGACGGAGGAGTCGCCGGAGTTCTTGCCGGACTTGACGAAGGCGACGGCGGACCCGGGCGAGGAGGAGGGCGGCGGGCGGCCGGAGAGGTCGCCGGACAGCGGCGGTCACCGGGCGGGGGGCCGGCGCGCACCGGGCGGCGGGGCGACGCCGGGCGGAGGCAGCTGGAGGCGGCGGCGGGGCGGCGATGACGGCGCGGTGGCGGCGTAGTCCGGCCGGGCGGGGTCGGGCGCTAGGAGGCGAAGGGCGGCGGCGCGGGGAACGGGCGCGGCGGCGGTGAGCGGCGGGCGCCACGTGGCACGCCCGGAGTGGCTGCGGGTGGCGGCGCGCAGGTCGGACACGTCCGACTCGGCGCGGACGTTGTCCGGCGGCGCAAGGAGGAGCGGATCTAGGGTTTTTGACAAGGGGGATCCGGAATCTCGGGGAGAGACCTATTTATAGGCATAGAGGGAGCTAGGAGAGTCCAAATGAGGTGCGGTTTTCGGCCACGCGATCGTGATCGAACGCTCTAGATGATGTAGTAGGTTTAGTTGGGTTTTGGGCCAAATTGGAGGGGTGTTGGGCTGCAACACACACGAGGCCTTTTCGGTCCCTCGGTTAACCGTTGGAGTATCAAACGAAGTCCAAATGATACGAAACTTGACAGGCGGTCTACCTGCAGTAAACCAAGGCCGCTTGGCAAGTCTCGGTCCAATCCGGAAATGTTTAATCCCCACACACGAAAGAAAGGTAGAAATGACCACCGGAGGAGAATGAAGCGCCGGAATGCAAAACGGACAACGGGGAAAAAGCTCGAATGCATGAGATGAACACGTATGCAAATGGAATGGACATGATGACATGATATGAGATGCATGACAACGACAACAACACACGGAGACAAAACCCGAACCCGAGAAAATAAAATAACTAACGCCGGAAATGGCAAGAGTTGGAGTATAAATTGGGAATGTTACATCTGGGGTGTTACAACACTCCACCACTACGAAAGGATCTCGTCCCGAGATCTAGGACTGGAAGAATGCCGGGTACTCAGAACGGAGGTAATCCTCACGTTCCCAGGTAGCTTCACAGTCGGAATGGTGTGACCACTTGACTTTGAGAAATTTGATTGACTTATTGCGAGTCTTGCGTTCAGTCTCTTCAAGAATAGCAACTGGGTGCTCACGATAAGAGAGATCTTCTTGGAGCTCAATGTCCTCGAAGTTGACGGTGCGGTCAGGAGTCTTGAAGCACTTTCAAGCTGAGAGACATGGAACACGTCGTGAACATTTGCAAAGTTTGAAGGAAGCTCGAGTTGATAGGCGAGGTTGCCTCTCTTGCGGACAATCTTGAAAGGTCCCACGTATCTAGGGGCAAGCTTCCCTTTCATACCGAAGCGGCGAGTACCTTTCATAGGAGAGACACGGAGGTAAACATGATCTCCGATCTCGAAAGCCAAATCACGGTGCTTACTATCATAGTAGCTCTTCTGGCGGGATTGGGCTGCTTTGAGGTTATCACGGATGACTTTGCACATTTCCTCTGCCTCTGTGATTAAGTCATTACCCAAAAGCTGACGTTCACCGGTTTCAGACCAGTTGAGAGGGGTACGGCACTTCCTGCCATACAGAATTTCAAATGGGGCCTTGCCCGAACTTGCTTGAAAACTGTTGTTG